>NW_027445101.1:0-117474 GCF_048569485.1 Anomaloglossus baeobatrachus | reverse complement strand
CCTGTTTGGTGGAGATAATATTTAATAAAATAAGTAGAAATCTACTAAAAGTTTCGTTTGTTTATATTGCCATCCTGAGATAATCGTCTCCATGCTCCAAATCCATTTTAAAGCCATTTCAAAGGCATTTTGCGCATACATGAAATGAACACATTTTTCTCCAAAACTATAACACATGCAAGCTTGTCCTGTTTGGTGGAGATGATATTTAATAAAATAAGTAGAAAACCACTAAAAGTTTTGTTTGGTTATCTTGCAATCCCGAGATAATCGTCTCCATGCTCCAAATCCATTTTAAAGCCATTTTTAAGGCATTTCGCGCATACATGAAATGAACACATTTTTCTCCAAAACTATAACAGATGCAAGCTTGTCCTGTTTGGTGGAGATGATATTTAATAAAAAAAGTAGAAATCCACTAAAAGTTTTGTTTGGTTATCTTGCAATCCCGAGATAATCGTCTCCATGCTCCAAATCCATTTTAAAGCCATTTCAAAGGCATTTTGCGCATACATGAAATGAACACATTTTCTCCAAAACTATAACACATGCAAGCTTGTCCTGTTTGGTGGAGATGATATTTAATAAAATAAGTAGAAATCCACTAAAAGTTTTGTTTGGTTATCTTGCAATCCCGAGATAATCGTCTCCATGCTCCAAATCCATTTTAAAGCCATTTTTAAGGCATTTCGCGCATACATGAAATGAACACATTTTTCTCCAAAACTATAACAGATGCAAGCTTGTCCTGTTTGGTGGAGATGATATTTAATAAAATAAGTAGAAATCCACTAAAAGTTTTGTTTGGTTATCTTGCAATCCCGAGATAATCGTCTCCATGCTCCAAATCCATTTTAAAGCCATTTTTAAGGCATTTCGCGCATACATGAAATGAACACATTTTTCTCCAAAACTATAACAGATGCAAGCTTGTCCTGTTTGGTGGAGATGATATTTAATAAAATAAGTAGAAATCCACTAAAAGTTTTGTTTGGTTATCTTGCAATCCCGAGATAATCGTCTCCATGCTCCAAATCCATTTTAAAGCCATTTTTAAGGCATTTCGCGCATACATGAAATGAACACATTTTTCTCCAAAACTATAACAGATGCAAGCTTGTCCTGTTTGGTGGAGATGATATTTAATAAAATAAGTAGAAATCCACTAAAAGTTTTGTTTGGTTATCTTGCAATCCCGAGATAATCGTCTCCATGCTCCAAATCCATTTTAAAGCCATTTTTAAGGCATTTCGCGCATACATGAAATGAACACATTTTTCTCCAAAACTATAACAGATGCAAGCTTGTCCTGTTTGGTGGAGATGATATTTAATAAAATAAGTAGAAATCCACTAAAAGTTTTGTTTGGTTATATTGCAATCCCGAGATAATCGTCTCCATGCTCCAAATCCATTTTAAAGCCATTTTTAAGGCATTTCGCGCATACATGAAATGAACACATTTTTCTCCAAAACTATAACAGATGCAAGCATGTCCTGTTTGGTGGAGATGATATTTAATAAAATAAGTAGAAATCCACTAAAAGTTTTGTTTGGTTATCTTGCAATCCCGAGATAATCGTCTCCATGCTCCAAATCCATTTTAAAGCCATTTTTAAGGCATTTCGCGCATACATGAAATGAACACATTTTTCTCCAAAACTATAACAGATGCAAGCTTGTCCTGTTTGGTGGAGATGATATTTAATAAAATAAGTAGAAATCCACTAAAAGTTTTGTTTGGTTATCTTGCAATCCCGAGATAATCGTCTCCATGCTCCAAATCCATTTTAAAGCCATTTTTAAGGCATTTCGCGCATACATGAAATGAACACATTTTTCTCCAAAACTATAACAGATGCAAGCTTGTCCTGTTTGGTGGAGATGATATTTAATAAAATAAGTAGAAATCCACTAAAAGTTTTGTTTGGTTATCTTGCAATCCCGAGATAATCGTCTCCATGCTCCAAATCCATTTTAAAGCCATTTTTAAGGCATTTCGCGCATACATGAAATGAACACATTTTTCTCCAAAACTATAACAGATGCAAGCTTGTCCTGTTTGGTGGAGATGATATTTAATAAAATAAGTAGAAATCCACTAAAAGTTTTGTTTGGTTATCTTGCAATCCCGAGATAATCGTCTCCATGCTCCAAATCCATTTTAAAGCCATTTTTAAGGCATTTCGCGCATACATGAAATGAACACATTTTTCTCCAAAACTATAACAGATGCAAGCTTGTCCTGTTTGGTGGAGATGATATTTAATAAAATAAGTAGAAATCCACTAAAAGTTTTGTTTGGTTATATTGCAATCCCGAGATAATCGTCTCCATGCTCCAAATCCATTTTAAAGCCATTTTTAAGGCATTTCGCGCATACATGAAATGAACACATTTTTCTCCAAAACTATAACAGATGCAAGCTTGTCCTGTTTGGTGGAGATAATATTTAATAAAATAAGTAGAAATCTACTAAAAGTTTCGTTTGTTTATATTGCCATCCTGAGATAATCGTCTCCATGCTCCAAATCCATTTTAAAGCCATTTCAAAGGCATTTTGCGCATACATGAAATGAACACATTTTTCTCCAAAACTATAACACATGCAAGCTTGTCCTGTTTGGTGGAGATGATATTTAATAAAATAAGTAGAAAACCACTAAAAGTTTTGTTTGGTTATCTTGCAATCCCGAGATAATCGTCTCCATGCTCCAAATCCATTTTAAAGCCATTTTTAAGGCATTTCGCGCATACATGAAATGAACACATTTTTCTCCAAAACTATAACAGATGCAAGCTTGTCCTGTTTGGTGGAGATGATATTTAATAAAAAAAGTAGAAATCCACTAAAAGTTTTGTTTGGTTATCTTGCAATCCCGAGATAATCGTCTCCATGCTCCAAATCCATTTTAAAGCCATTTCAAAGGCATTTTGCGCATACATGAAATGAACACATTTTTCTCCAAAACTATAACACATGCAAGCTTGTCCTGTTTGGTGGAGATGATATTTAATAAAATAAGTAGAAATCCACTAAAAGTTTTGTTTGGTTATCTTGCAATCCCGAGATAATCGTCTCCATGCTCCAAATCCATTTTAAAGCCATTTTTAAGGCATTTCGCGCATACATGAAATGAACACATTTTTCTCCAAAACTATAACAGATGCAAGCTTGTCCTGTTTGGTGGAGATGATATTTAATAAAATAAGTAGAAATCCACTAAAAGTTTTGTTTGGTTATCTTGCAATCCCGAGATAATCGTCTCCATGCTCCAAATCCATTTTAAAGCCATTTTTAAGGCATTTCGCGCATACATGAAATGAACACATTTTTCTCCAAAACTATAACAGATGCAAGCTTGTCCTGTTTGGTGGAGATGATATTTAATAAAATAAGTAGAAATCCACTAAAAGTTTTGTTTGGTTATCTTGCAATCCCGAGATAATCGTCTCCATGCTCCAAATCCATTTTAAAGCCATTTTTAAGGCATTTCGCGCATACATGAAATGAACACATTTTTCTCCAAAACTATAACAGATGCAAGCTTGTCCTGTTTGGTGGAGATGATATTTAATAAAATAAGTAGAAATCCACTAAAAGTTTTGTTTGGTTATCTTGCAATCCCGAGATAATCGTCTCCATGCTCCAAATCCATTTTAAAGCCATTTTTAAGGCATTTCGCGCATACATGAAATGAACACATTTTTCTCCAAAACTATAACAGATGCAAGCTTGTCCTGTTTGGTGGAGATGATATTTAATAAAATAAGTAGAAATCCACTAAAAGTTTTGTTTGGTTATATTGCAATCCCGAGATAATCGTCTCCATGCTCCAAATCCATTTTAAAGCCATTTTTAAGGCATTTCGCGCATACATGAAATGAACACATTTTTCTCCAAAACTATAACAGATGCAAGCATGTCCTGTTTGGTGGAGATGATATTTAATAAAATAAGTAGAAATCCACTAAAAGTTTTGTTTGGTTATCTTGCAATCCCGAGATAATCGTCTCCATGCTCCAAATCCATTTTAAAGCCATTTTTAAGGCATTTCGCGCATACATGAAATGAACACATTTTTCTCCAAAACTATAACAGATGCAAGCTTGTCCTGTTTGGTGGAGATGATATTTAATAAAATAAGTAGAAATCCACTAAAAGTTTTGTTTGGTTATCTTGCAATCCCGAGATAATCGTCTCCATGCTCCAAATCCATTTTAAAGCCATTTTTAAGGCATTTCGCGCATACATGAAATGAACACATTTTTCTCCAAAACTATAACAGATGCAAGCTTGTCCTGTTTGGTGGAGATGATATTTAATAAAATAAGTAGAAATCCACTAAAAGTTTTGTTTGGTTATCTTGCAATCCCGAGATAATCGTCTCCATGCTCCAAATCCATTTTAAAGCCATTTTTAAGGCATTTCGCGCATACATGAAATGAACACATTTTTCTCCAAAACTATAACAGATGCAAGCTTGTCCTGTTTGGTGGAGATGATATTTAATAAAATAAGTAGAAATCCACTAAAAGTTTTGTTTGGTTATCTTGCAATCCCGAGATAATCGTCTCCATGCTCCAAATCCATTTTAAAGCCATTTTTAAGGCATTTCGCGCATACATGAAATGAACACATTTTTCTCCAAAACTATAACAGATGCAAGCTTGTCCTGTTTGGTGGAGATGATATTTAATAAAATAAGTAGAAATCCACTAAAAGTTTTGTTTGGTTATATTGCAATCCCGAGATAATCGTCTCCATGCTCCAAATCCATTTTAAAGCCATTTTTAAGGCATTTCGCGCATACATGAAATGAACACATTTTTCTCCAAAACTATAACAGATGCAAGCTTGTCCTGTTTGGTGGAGATAATATTTAATAAAATAAGTAGAAATCTACTAAAAGTTTCGTTTGTTTATATTGCCATCCTGAGATAATCGTCTCCATGCTCCAAATCCATTTTAAAGCCATTTCAAAGGCATTTTGCGCATACATGAAATGAACACATTTTTCTCCAAAACTATAACACATGCAAGCTTGTCCTGTTTGGTGGAGATGATATTTAATAAAATAAGTAGAAAACCACTAAAAGTTTTGTTTGGTTATCTTGCAATCCCGAGATAATCGTCTCCATGCTCCAAATCCATTTTAAAGCCATTTTTAAGGCATTTCGCGCATACATGAAATGAACACATTTTTCTCCAAAACTATAACAGATGCAAGCTTGTCCTGTTTGGTGGAGATGATATTTAATAAAAAAAGTAGAAATCCACTAAAAGTTTTGTTTGGTTATCTTGCAATCCCGAGATAATCGTCTCCATGCTCCAAATCCATTTTAAAGCCATTTCAAAGGCATTTTGCGCATACATGAAATGAACACATTTTTCTCCAAAACTATAACACATGCAAGCTTGTCCTGTTTGGTGGAGATGATATTTAATAAAATAAGTAGAAATCCACTAAAAGTTTTGTTTGGTTATCTTGCAATCCCGAGATAATCGTCTCCATGCTCCAAATCCATTTTAAAGCCATTTTTAAGGCATTTCGCGCATACATGAAATGAACACATTTTTCTCCAAAACTATAACAGATGCAAGCTTGTCCTGTTTGGTGGAGATGATATTTAATAAAATAAGTAGAAATCCACTAAAAGTTTTGTTTGGTTATCTTGCAATCCCGAGATAATCGTCTCCATGCTCCAAATCCATTTTAAAGCCATTTTTAAGGCATTTCGCGCATACATGAAATGAACACATTTTTCTCCAAAACTATAACAGATGCAAGCTTGTCCTGTTTGGTGGAGATGATATTTAATAAAATAAGTAGAAATCCACTAAAAGTTTTGTTTGGTTATCTTGCAATCCCGAGATAATCGTCTCCATGCTCCAAATCCATTTTAAAGCCATTTTTAAGGCATTTCGCGCATACATGAAATGAACACATTTTTCTCCAAAACTATAACAGATGCAAGCTTGTCCTGTTTGGTGGAGATGATATTTAATAAAATAAGTAGAAATCCACTAAAAGTTTTGTTTGGTTATCTTGCAATCCCGAGATAATCGTCTCCATGCTCCAAATCCATTTTAAAGCCATTTTTAAGGCATTTCGCGCATACATGAAATGAACACATTTTTCTCCAAAACTATAACAGATGCAAGCTTGTCCTGTTTGGTGGAGATGATATTTAATAAAATAAGTAGAAATCCACTAAAAGTTTTGTTTGGTTATATTGCAATCCCGAGATAATCGTCTCCATGCTCCAAATCCATTTTAAAGCCATTTTTAAGGCATTTCGCGCATACATGAAATGAACACATTTTTCTCCAAAACTATAACAGATGCAAGCATGTCCTGTTTGGTGGAGATGATATTTAATAAAATAAGTAGAAATCCACTAAAAGTTTTGTTTGGTTATCTTGCAATCCCGAGATAATCGTCTCCATGCTCCAAATCCATTTTAAAGCCATTTTTAAGGCATTTCGCGCATACATGAAATGAACACATTTTTCTCCAAAACTATAACAGATGCAAGCTTGTCCTGTTTGGTGGAGATGATATTTAATAAAATAAGTAGAAATCCACTAAAAGTTTTGTTTGGTTATCTTGCAATCCCGAGATAATCGTCTCCATGCTCCAAATCCATTTTAAAGCCATTTTTAAGGCATTTCGCGCATACATGAAATGAACACATTTTTCTCCAAAACTATAACAGATGCAAGCTTGTCCTGTTTGGTGGAGATGATATTTAATAAAATAAGTAGAAATCCACTAAAAGTTTTGTTTGGTTATCTTGCAATCCCGAGATAATCGTCTCCATGCTCCAAATCCATTTTAAAGCCATTTTTAAGGCATTTCGCGCATACATGAAATGAACACATTTTTCTCCAAAACTATAACAGATGCAAGCTTGTCCTGTTTGGTGGAGATGATATTTAATAAAATAAGTAGAAATCCACTAAAAGTTTTGTTTGGTTATCTTGCAATCCCGAGATAATCGTCTCCATGCTCCAAATCCATTTTAAAGCCATTTTTAAGGCATTTCGCGCATACATGAAATGAACACATTTTTCTCCAAAACTATAACAGATGCAAGCTTGTCCTGTTTGGTGGAGATGATATTTAATAAAATAAGTAGAAATCCACTAAAAGTTTTGTTTGGTTATATTGCAATCCCGAGATAATCGTCTCCATGCTCCAAATCCATTTTAAAGCCATTTTTAAGGCATTTCGCGCATACATGAAATGAACACATTTTTCTCCAAAACTATAACAGATGCAAGCTTGTCCTGTTTGGTGGAGATAATATTTAATAAAATAAGTAGAAATCTACTAAAAGTTTCGTTTGTTTATATTGCCATCCTGAGATAATCGTCTCCATGCTCCAAATCCATTTTAAAGCCATTTCAAAGGCATTTTGCGCATACATGAAATGAACACATTTTTCTCCAAAACTATAACACATGCAAGCTTGTCCTGTTTGGTGGAGATGATATTTAATAAAATAAGTAGAAAACCACTAAAAGTTTTGTTTGGTTATCTTGCAATCCCGAGATAATCGTCTCCATGCTCCAAATCCATTTTAAAGCCATTTTTAAGGCATTTCGCGCATACATGAAATGAACACATTTTTCTCCAAAACTATAACAGATGCAAGCTTGTCCTGTTTGGTGGAGATGATATTTAATAAAAAAAGTAGAAATCCACTAAAAGTTTTGTTTGGTTATCTTGCAATCCCGAGATAATCGTCTCCATGCTCCAAATCCATTTTAAAGCCATTTCAAAGGCATTTTGCGCATACATGAAATGAACACATTTTTCTCCAAAACTATAACACATGCAAGCTTGTCCTGTTTGGTGGAGATGATATTTAATAAAATAAGTAGAAATCCACTAAAAGTTTTGTTTGGTTATCTTGCAATCCCGAGATAATCGTCTCCATGCTCCAAATCCATTTTAAAGCCATTTTTAAGGCATTTCGCGCATACATGAAATGAACACATTTTTCTCCAAAACTATAACAGATGCAAGCTTGTCCTGTTTGGTGGAGATGATATTTAATAAAATAAGTAGAAATCCACTAAAAGTTTTGTTTGGTTATCTTGCAATCCCGAGATAATCGTCTCCATGCTCCAAATCCATTTTAAAGCCATTTTTAAGGCATTTCGCGCATACATGAAATGAACACATTTTTCTCCAAAACTATAACAGATGCAAGCTTGTCCTGTTTGGTGGAGATGATATTTAATAAAATAAGTAGAAATCCACTAAAAGTTTTGTTTGGTTATCTTGCAATCCCGAGATAATCGTCTCCATGCTCCAAATCCATTTTAAAGCCATTTTTAAGGCATTTCGCGCATACATGAAATGAACACATTTTTCTCCAAAACTATAACAGATGCAAGCTTGTCCTGTTTGGTGGAGATGATATTTAATAAAATAAGTAGAAATCCACTAAAAGTTTTGTTTGGTTATCTTGCAATCCCGAGATAATCGTCTCCATGCTCCAAATCCATTTTAAAGCCATTTTTAAGGCATTTCGCGCATACATGAAATGAACACATTTTTCTCCAAAACTATAACAGATGCAAGCTTGTCCTGTTTGGTGGAGATGATATTTAATAAAATAAGTAGAAATCCACTAAAAGTTTTGTTTGGTTATATTGCAATCCCGAGATAATCGTCTCCATGCTCCAAATCCATTTTAAAGCCATTTTTAAGGCATTTCGCGCATACATGAAATGAACACATTTTTCTCCAAAACTATAACAGATGCAAGCATGTCCTGTTTGGTGGAGATGATATTTAATAAAATAAGTAGAAATCCACTAAAAGTTTTGTTTGGTTATCTTGCAATCCCGAGATAATCGTCTCCATGCTCCAAATCCATTTTAAAGCCATTTTTAAGGCATTTCGCGCATACATGAAATGAACACATTTTTCTCCAAAACTATAACAGATGCAAGCTTGTCCTGTTTGGTGGAGATGATATTTAATAAAATAAGTAGAAATCCACTAAAAGTTTTGTTTGGTTATCTTGCAATCCCGAGATAATCGTCTCCATGCTCCAAATCCATTTTAAAGCCATTTTTAAGGCATTTCGCGCATACATGAAATGAACACATTTTTCTCCAAAACTATAACAGATGCAAGCTTGTCCTGTTTGGTGGAGATGATATTTAATAAAATAAGTAGAAATCCACTAAAAGTTTTGTTTGGTTATCTTGCAATCCCGAGATAATCGTCTCCATGCTCCAAATCCATTTTAAAGCCATTTTTAAGGCATTTCGCGCATACATGAAATGAACACATTTTTCTCCAAAACTATAACAGATGCAAGCTTGTCCTGTTTGGTGGAGATGATATTTAATAAAATAAGTAGAAATCCACTAAAAGTTTTGTTTGGTTATCTTGCAATCCCGAGATAATCGTCTCCATGCTCCAAATCCATTTTAAAGCCATTTTTAAGGCATTTCGCGCATACATGAAATGAACACATTTTTCTCCAAAACTATAACAGATGCAAGCTTGTCCTGTTTGGTGGAGATGATATTTAATAAAATAAGTAGAAATCCACTAAAAGTTTTGTTTGGTTATATTGCAATCCCGAGATAATCGTCTCCATGCTCCAAATCCATTTTAAAGCCATTTTTAAGGCATTTCGCGCATACATGAAATGAACACATTTTTCTCCAAAACTATAACAGATGCAAGCTTGTCCTGTTTGGTGGAGATAATATTTAATAAAATAAGTAGAAATCTACTAAAAGTTTCGTTTGTTTATATTGCCATCCTGAGATAATCGTCTCCATGCTCCAAATCCATTTTAAAGCCATTTCAAAGGCATTTTGCGCATACATGAAATGAACACATTTTTCTCCAAAACTATAACACATGCAAGCTTGTCCTGTTTGGTGGAGATGATATTTAATAAAATAAGTAGAAAACCACTAAAAGTTTTGTTTGGTTATCTTGCAATCCCGAGATAATCGTCTCCATGCTCCAAATCCATTTTAAAGCCATTTTTAAGGCATTTCGCGCATACATGAAATGAACACATTTTTCTCCAAAACTATAACAGATGCAAGCTTGTCCTGTTTGGTGGAGATGATATTTAATAAAAAAAGTAGAAATCCACTAAAAGTTTTGTTTGGTTATCTTGCAATCCCGAGATAATCGTCTCCATGCTCCAAATCCATTTTAAAGCCATTTCAAAGGCATTTTGCGCATACATGAAATGAACACATTTTTCTCCAAAACTATAACACATGCAAGCTTGTCCTGTTTGGTGGAGATGATATTTAATAAAATAAGTAGAAATCCACTAAAAGTTTTGTTTGGTTATCTTGCAATCCCGAGATAATCGTCTCCATGCTCCAAATCCATTTTAAAGCCATTTTTAAGGCATTTCGCGCATACATGAAATGAACACATTTTTCTCCAAAACTATAACAGATGCAAGCTTGTCCTGTTTGGTGGAGATGATATTTAATAAAATAAGTAGAAATCCACTAAAAGTTTTGTTTGGTTATCTTGCAATCCCGAGATAATCGTCTCCATGCTCCAAATCCATTTTAAAGCCATTTTTAAGGCATTTCGCGCATACATGAAATGAACACATTTTTCTCCAAAACTATAACAGATGCAAGCTTGTCCTGTTTGGTGGAGATGATATTTAATAAAATAAGTAGAAATCCACTAAAAGTTTTGTTTGGTTATCTTGCAATCCCGAGATAATCGTCTCCATGCTCCAAATCCATTTTAAAGCCATTTTTAAGGCATTTCGCGCATACATGAAATGAACACATTTTTCTCCAAAACTATAACAGATGCAAGCTTGTCCTGTTTGGTGGAGATGATATTTAATAAAATAAGTAGAAATCCACTAAAAGTTTTGTTTGGTTATCTTGCAATCCCGAGATAATCGTCTCCATGCTCCAAATCCATTTTAAAGCCATTTTTAAGGCATTTCGCGCATACATGAAATGAACACATTTTTCTCCAAAACTATAACAGATGCAAGCTTGTCCTGTTTGGTGGAGATGATATTTAATAAAATAAGTAGAAATCCACTAAAAGTTTTGTTTGGTTATATTGCAATCCCGAGATAATCGTCTCCATGCTCCAAATCCATTTTAAAGCCATTTTTAAGGCATTTCGCGCATACATGAAATGAACACATTTTTCTCCAAAACTATAACAGATGCAAGCATGTCCTGTTTGGTGGAGATGATATTTAATAAAATAAGTAGAAATCCACTAAAAGTTTTGTTTGGTTATCTTGCAATCCCGAGATAATCGTCTCCATGCTCCAAATCCATTTTAAAGCCATTTTTAAGGCATTTCGCGCATACATGAAATGAACACATTTTTCTCCAAAACTATAACAGATGCAAGCTTGTCCTGTTTGGTGGAGATGATATTTAATAAAATAAGTAGAAATCCACTAAAAGTTTTGTTTGGTTATCTTGCAATCCCGAGATAATCGTCTCCATGCTCCAAATCCATTTTAAAGCCATTTTTAAGGCATTTCGCGCATACATGAAATGAACACATTTTTCTCCAAAACTATAACAGATGCAAGCTTGTCCTGTTTGGTGGAGATGATATTTAATAAAATAAGTAGAAATCCACTAAAAGTTTTGTTTGGTTATCTTGCAATCCCGAGATAATCGTCTCCATGCTCCAAATCCATTTTAAAGCCATTTTTAAGGCATTTCGCGCATACATGAAATGAACACATTTTTCTCCAAAACTATAACAGATGCAAGCTTGTCCTGTTTGGTGGAGATGATATTTAATAAAATAAGTAGAAATCCACTAAAAGTTTTGTTTGGTTATCTTGCAATCCCGAGATAATCGTCTCCATGCTCCAAATCCATTTTAAAGCCATTTTTAAGGCATTTCGCGCATACATGAAATGAACACATTTTTCTCCAAAACTATAACAGATGCAAGCTTGTCCTGTTTGGTGGAGATGATATTTAATAAAATAAGTAGAAATCCACTAAAAGTTTTGTTTGGTTATATTGCAATCCCGAGATAATCGTCTCCATGCTCCAAATCCATTTTAAAGCCATTTTTAAGGCATTTCGCGCATACATGAAATGAACACATTTTTCTCCAAAACTATAACAGATGCAAGCTTGTCCTGTTTGGTGGAGATAATATTTAATAAAATAAGTAGAAATCTACTAAAAGTTTCGTTTGTTTATATTGCCATCCTGAGATAATCGTCTCCATGCTCCAAATCCATTTTAAAGCCATTTCAAAGGCATTTTGCGCATACATGAAATGAACACATTTTTCTCCAAAACTATAACACATGCAAGCTTGTCCTGTTTGGTGGAGATGATATTTAATAAAATAAGTAGAAAACCACTAAAAGTTTTGTTTGGTTATCTTGCAATCCCGAGATAATCGTCTCCATGCTCCAAATCCATTTTAAAGCCATTTTTAAGGCATTTCGCGCATACATGAAATGAACACATTTTTCTCCAAAACTATAACAGATGCAAGCTTGTCCTGTTTGGTGGAGATGATATTTAATAAAAAAAGTAGAAATCCACTAAAAGTTTTGTTTGGTTATCTTGCAATCCCGAGATAATCGTCTCCATGCTCCAAATCCATTTTAAAGCCATTTCAAAGGCATTTTGCGCATACATGAAATGAACACATTTTTCTCCAAAACTATAACACATGCAAGCTTGTCCTGTTTGGTGGAGATGATATTTAATAAAATAAGTAGAAATCCACTAAAAGTTTTGTTTGGTTATCTTGCAATCCCGAGATAATCGTCTCCATGCTCCAAATCCATTTTAAAGCCATTTTTAAGGCATTTCGCGCATACATGAAATGAACACATTTTTCTCCAAAACTATAACAGATGCAAGCTTGTCCTGTTTGGTGGAGATGATATTTAATAAAATAAGTAGAAATCCACTAAAAGTTTTGTTTGGTTATCTTGCAATCCCGAGATAATCGTCTCCATGCTCCAAATCCATTTTAAAGCCATTTTTAAGGCATTTCGCGCATACATGAAATGAACACATTTTTCTCCAAAACTATAACAGATGCAAGCTTGTCCTGTTTGGTGGAGATGATATTTAATAAAATAAGTAGAAATCCACTAAAAGTTTTGTTTGGTTATATTGCAATCCCGAGATAATCGTCTCCATGCTCCAAATCCATTTTAAAGCCATTTTTAAGGCATTTCGCGCATACATGAAATGAACACATTTTTCTCCAAAACTATAACAGATGCAAGCTTGTCCTGTTTGGTGGAGATGATATTTAATAAAATAAGTAGAAATCCACTAAAAGTTTTGTTTGGTTATCTTGCAATCCCGAGATAATCGTCTCCATGCTCCAAATCCATTTTAAAGCCATTTTTAAGGCATTTCGCGCATACATGAAATGAACACATTTTTCTCCAAAACTATAACAGATGCAAGCTTGTCCTGTTTGGTGGAGATGATATTTAATAAAATAAGTAGAAATCCACTAAAAGTTTTGTTTGGTTATCTTGCAATCCCGAGATAATCGTCTCCATGCTCCAAATCCATTTTAAAGCCATTTTTAAGGCATTTCGCGCATACATGAAATGAACACATTTTTCTCCAAAACTATAACAGATGCAAGCTTGTCCTGTTTGGTGGAGATGATATTTAATAAAATAAGTAGAAATCCACTAAAAGTTTTGTTTGGTTATCTTGCAATCCCGAGATAATCGTCTCCATGCTCCAAATCCATTTTAAAGCCATTTTTAAGGCATTTCGCGCATACATGAAATGAACACATTTTTCTCCAAAACTATAACAGATGCAAGCTTGTCCTGTTTGGTGGAGATGATATTTAATAAAATAAGTAGAAATCCACTAAAAGTTTTGTTTGGTTATCTTGCAATCCCGAGATAATCGTCTCCATGCTCCAAATCCATTTTAAAGCCATTTTTAAGGCATTTCGCGCATACATGAAATGAACACATTTTTCTCCAAAACTATAACAGATGCAAGCTTGTCCTGTTTGGTGGAGATGATATTTAATAAAATAAGTAGAAATCCACTAAAAGTTTTGCTTGCTTATATTGCAATCCCGAGATAATCGTCTCCATGCTCCAAATCCATTTTAAAGCCATTTTTAAGGCATTTCGCGCATACATGAAATGAACACATTTTTCTCCAAAACTATAACAGATGCAAGCTTGTCCTGTTTGGTGGAGATGATATTTAATAAAATAAGTAGAAATCCACTAAAAGTTTTGTTTGGTTATCTTGCAATCCCGAGATAATCGTCTCCATGCTCCAAATCCATTTTAAAGCCATTTTTAAGGCATTTCGCGCATACATGAAATGAACACATTTTTCTCCAAAACTATAACAGATGCAAGCTTGTCCTGTTTGGTGGAGATGATATTTAATAAAATAAGTAGAAATCCACTAAAAGTTTTGTTTGGTTATCTTGCAATCCCGAGATAATCGTCTCCATGCTCCAAATCCATTTTAAAGCCATTTTTAAGGCATTTCGCGCATACATGAAATGAACACATTTTTCTCCAAAACTATAACAGATGCAAGCTTGTCCTGTTTGGTGGAGATGATATTTAATAAAATAAGTAGAAATCCACTAAAAGTTTTGTTTGGTTATCTTGCAATCCCGAGATAATCGTCTCCATGCTCCAAATCCATTTTAAAGCCATTTTTAAGGCATTTCGCGCATACATGAAATGAACACATTTTTCTCCAAAACTATAACAGATGCAAGCTTGTCCTGTTTGGTGGAGATGATATTTAATAAAATAAGTAGAAATCCACTAAAAGTTTTGTTTGGTTATATTGCAATCCCGAGATAATCGTCTCCATGCTCCAAATCCATTTTAAAGCCATTTTTAAGGCATTTCGCGCATACATGAAATGAACACATTTTTCTCCAAAACTATAACAGATGCAAGCTTGTCCTGTTTGGTGGAGATAATATTTAATAAAATAAGTAGAAATCTACTAAAAGTTTCGTTTGTTTATATTGCCATCCTAAGATAATCGTCTCCATGCTCCAAATCCATTTTAAAGCCATTTCAAAGGCATTTTGCGCATACATGAAATGAACACATTTTTCTCCAAAACTATAACACATGCAAGCTTGTCCTGTTTGGTGGAGATGATATTTAATAAAATAAGTAGAAAACCACTAAAAGTTTTGTTTGGTTATCTTGCAATCCCGAGATAATCGTCTCCATGCTCCAAATCCATTTTAAAGCCATTTTTAAGGCATTTCGCGCATACATGAAATGAACACATTTTTCTCCAAAACTATAACAGATGCAAGCTTGTCCTGTTTGGTGGAGATGATATTTAATAAAATAAGTAGAAATCCACTAAAAGTTTTGTTTGGTTATCTTGCAATCCCGAGATAATCGTCTCCATGCTCCAAATCCATTTTAAAGCCATTTCAAAGGCATTTTGCGCATACATGAAATGAACA
This sequence comes from Anomaloglossus baeobatrachus, assembly GCF_048569485.1. Lineage (NCBI taxonomy): Eukaryota > Metazoa > Chordata > Amphibia > Anura > Aromobatidae > Anomaloglossus > Anomaloglossus baeobatrachus. Next base: position 101,990 of record NW_027445101.1, on the reverse strand, counting down.
CATTTTTCTCCAAAACTATAACACATGCAAGCTTGTCCTGTTTGGTGGAGATGATATTTAATAAAATAAGTAGAAATCCACTAAAAGTTTTGTTTGGTTATCTTGCAATCCCGAGATAATCGTCTCCATGCTCCAAATCCATTTTAAAGCCATTTTTAAGGCATTTCGCGCATACATGAAATGAACACATTTCTCTCCAAAACTATAACAGATGCAAGCTTGTCCTGTTTGGTGGAGATGATATTTAATAAAATAAGTAGAAATCCACTAAAAGTTTTGTTTGGTTATCTTGCAATCCCGAGATAATCGTCTCCATGCTCCAAATCCATTTTAAAGCCATTTTTAAGGCATTTCGCGCATACATGAAATGAACACATTTTTCTCCAAAACTATAACAGATGCAAGCTTGTCCTGTTTGGTGGAGATGATATTTAATAAAATAAGTAGAAATCCACTAAAAGTTTTGTTTGGTTATATTGCAATCCCGAGATAATCGTCTCCATGCTCCAAATCCATTTTAAAGCCATTTTTAAGGCATTTCGCGCATACATGAAATGAACACATTTTTCTCCAAAACTATAACAGATGCAAGCTTGTCCTGTTTGGTGGAGATGATATTTAATAAAATAAGTAGAAATCCACTAAAAGTTTTGTTTGGTTATCTTGCAATCCCGAGATAATCGTCTCCATGCTCCAAATCCATTTTAAAGCCATTTTTAAGGCATTTCGCGCATACATGAAATGAACACATTTTTCTCCAAAACTATAACAGATGCAAGCTTGTCCTGTTTGGTGGAGATGATATTTAATAAAATAAGTAGAAATCCACTAAAAGTTTTGTTTGGTTATCTTGCAATCCCGAGATAATCGTCTCCATGCTCCAAATCCATTTTAAAGCCATTTTTAAGGCATTTCGCGCATACATGAAATGAACACATTTTTCTCCAAAACTATAACAGATGCAAGCTTGTCCTGTTTGGTGGAGATGATATTTAATAAAATAAGTAGAAATCCACTAAAAGTTTTGTTTGGTTATCTTGCAATCCTGAGATAATCGTCTCCATGCTCCAAATCCATTTTAAAGCCATTTTTAAGGCATTTCGCGCATACATGAAATGAACACATTTTTCTCCAAAACTATAACAGATGCAAGCTTGTCCTGTTTGGTGGAGATAATGTTTAATAAAATAAGTAGAAATCTACTAAAAGTTTCGTTTGTTTATATTGCCATCCTGAGATAATCGTCTCCATGCTCCAAATCCATTTTAAAGCCATTTCAAAGGCATTTTGCGCATACATGAAATGAACACATTTTTCTCCAAAACTATAACACATGCAAGCTTGTCCTGTTTGGTGGAGATGATATTTAATAAAATAAGTAGAAATCCACTAAAAGTTTTGTTTGGTTATCTTGCAATCCCGAGATAATCGTCTCCATGCTCCAAATCCATTTTAAAGCCATTTTTAAGGCATTTCGCGCATACATGAAATGAACACATTTTTCTCCAAAACTATAACAGATGCAAGCTTGTCCTGTTTGGCGGAGATGATATTTAATAAAATAAGTAGAAATCGACTAAAAGTTTTGTTTGGTTATCTTGCAATCCCGAGATAATCGTCTCCATGCTCCAAATCCATTTTAAAGCCATTTTTAAGGCATTTCGCGCATACATGAAATGAACACATTTTTCTCCAAAACTATAACAGATGCAAGCTTGTCCTGTTTGGTGGAGATGATATTTAATAAAATAAGTAGAAATCCACTAAAAGTTTTGTTTGGTTATATTGCAATCCCGAGATAATCGTCTCCATGCTCCAAATCCATTTTAAAGCCATTTTTAAGGCATTTCGCGCATACATGAAATGAACACATTTTTCTCCAAAACTATAACAGATGCAAGCATGTCCTGTTTGGTGGAGATGATATTTAATAAAATAAGTAGAAATCCACTAAAAGTTTTGTTTGGTTATCTTGCAATCCCGAGATAATCGTCTCCATGCTCCAAATCCATTTTAAAGCCATTTTTAAGGCATTTCGCGCATACATGAAATGAACACATTTTTCTCCAAAACTATAACAGATGCAAGCTTGTCCTGTTTGGTGGAGATGATATTTAATAAAATAAGTAGAAATCCACTAAAAGTTTTGTTTGGTTATCTTGCAATCCCGAGATAATCGTCTCCATGCTCCAAATCCATTTTAAAGCCATTTTTAAGGCATTTCGCGCATACATGAAATGAACACATTTTTCTCCAAAACTATAACAGATGCAAGCTTGTCCTGTTTGGTGGAGATGATATTTAATAAAATAAGTAGAAATCCACTAAAAGTTTTGTTTGGTTATCTTGCAATCCCGAGATAATCGTCTCCATGCTCCAAATCCATTTTAAAGCCATTTGTAAGGCATTTCGCGCATACATGAAATGAACACATTTTTCTCCAAAACTATAACAGATGCAAGCTTGTCCTGTTTGGTGGAGATGATATTTAATAAAATAAGTAGAAATCCACTAAAAGTTTTGTTTGGTTATATTGCAATCCCGAGATAATCGTCTCCATGCTCCAAATCCATTTTAAAGCCATTTTTAAGGCATTTCACGCATACATGAAATGAACACATTTTTCTCCAAAACTATAACAGATGCAAGCTTGTCCTGTTTGGTGGAGATGATATTTAATAAAATAAGTAGAAATCCACTAAAAGTTTTGTTTGGTTATCTTGCAATCCCGAGATAATCGTCTCCATGCTCCAAATCCATTTTAAAGCCATTTTTAAGGCATTTCGCGCATACATGAAATGAACACATTTTTCTCCAAAACTATAACAGATGCAAGCTTGTCCTGTTTGGTGGAGATAATATTTAATAAAATAAGTAGAAATTTACTAAAAGTTTCGTTTGTTTATATTGCCATCCTGAGATAATCGTCTCCATGCTCCAAATCCATTTTAAAGCCATTTCAAAGGCATTTTGCGCATACATGAAATGAACACATTTTTCTCCAAAACTATAACACATGCAAGCTTGTCCTGTTTGGTGGAGATGATATTTAATAAAATAAGTAGAAAACCACTAAAAGTTTTGTTTGGTTATCTTGCAATCCCGAGATAATCGTCTCCATGCTCCAAATCCATTTTAAAGCCATTTTTAAGGCATTTCGCGCATACATGAAATGAACACATTTTTCTCCAAAACTATAACAGATGCAAGCTTGTCCTGTTTGGTGGAGATGATATTTAATAAAAAAAGTAGAAATCCACTAAAAGTTTTGTTTGGTTATCTTGCAATCCCGAGATAATCGTCTCCATGCTCCAAATCCATTTTAAAGCCATTTCAAAGGCATTTTGCGCATACATGAAATGAACACATTTTTCTCCAAAACTATAACACATGCAAGCTTGTCCTGTTTGGTGGAGATGATATTTAATAAAATAAGTAGAAATCCACTAAAAGTTTTGTTTGGTTATCTTGCAATCCCGAGATAATCGTCTCCATGCTCCAAATCCATTTTAAAGCCATTTTTAAGGCATTTCGCGCATACATGAAATGAACACATTTTTCTCCAAAACTATAACAGATGCAAGCTTGTCCTGTTTGGTGGAGATGATATTTAATAAAATAAGTAGAAATCCACTAAAAGTTTTGTTTGGTTATCTTGCAATCCCGAGATAATCGTCTCCATGCTCCAAATCCATTTTAAAGCCATTTTTAAGGCATTTCGCGCATACATGAAATGAACACATTTTTCTCCAAAACTATAACAGATGCAAGCTTGTCCTGTTTGGTGGAGATGATATTTAATAAAATAAGTAGAAATCCACTAAAAGTTTTGTTTGGTTATATTGCAATCCCGAGATAATCGTCTCCATGCTCCAAATCCATTTTAAAGCCATTTTTAAGGCATTTCGCGCATACATGAAATGAACACATTTTTCTCCAAAACTATAACAGATGCAAGCTTGTCCTGTTTGGTGGAGATGATATTTAATAAAATAAGTAGAAATCCACTAAAAGTTTTGTTTGGTTATCTTGCAATCCCGAGATAATCGTCTCCATGCTCCAAATCCATTTTAAAGCCATTTTTAAGGCATTTCGCGCATACATGAAATGAACACATTTTTCTCCAAAACTATAACAGATGCAAGCTTGTCCTGTTTGGTGGAGATGATATTTAATAAAATAAGTAGAAATCCACTAAAAGTTTTGTTTGGTTATCTTGCAATCCCGAGATAATCGTCTCCATGCTCCAAATCCATTTTAAAGCCATTTTTAAGGCATTTCGCGCATACATGAAATGAACACATTTTTCTCCAAAACTATAACAGATGCAAGCTTGTCCTGTTTGGTGGAGATGATATTTAATAAAATAAGTAGAAATCCACTAAAAGTTTTGTTTGGTTATCTTGCAATCCCGAGATAATCGTCTCCATGCTCCAAATCCATTTTAAAGCCATTTTTAAGGCATTTCGCGCATACATGAAATGAACACATTTTTCTCCAAAACTATAACAGATGCAAGCTTGTCCTGTTTGGTGGAGATGATATTTAATAAAATAAGTAGAAATCCACTAAAAGTTTTGTTTGGTTATCTTGCAATCCCGAGATAATCGTCTCCATGCTCCAAATCCATTTTAAAGCCATTTTTAAGGCATTTCGCGCATACATGAAATGAACACATTTTTCTCCAAAACTATAACAGATGCAAGCTTGTCCTGTTTGGTGGAGATGATATTTAATAAAATAAGTAGAAATCCACTAAAAGTTTTGCTTGCTTATATTGCAATCCCGAGATAATCGTCTCCATGCTCCAAATCCATTTTAAAGCCATTTTTAAGGCATTTCGCGCATACATGAAATGAACACATTTTTCTCCAAAACTATAACAGATGCAAGCTTGTCCTGTTTGGTGGAGATGATATTTAATAAAATAAGTAGAAATCCACTAAAAGTTTTGTTTGGTTATCTTGCAATCCCGAGATAATCGTCTCCATGCTCCAAATCCATTTTAAAGCCATTTTTAAGGCATTTCGCGCATACATGAAATGAACACATTTTTCTCCAAAACTATAACAGATGCAAGCTTGTCCTGTTTGGTGGAGATGATATTTAATAAAATAAGTAGAAATCCACTAAAAGTTTTGTTTGGTTATCTTGCAATCCCGAGATAATCGTCTCCATGCTCCAAATCCATTTTAAAGCCATTTTTAAGGCATTTCGCGCATACATGAAATGAACACATTTTTCTCCAAAACTATAACAGATGCAAGCTTGTCCTGTTTGGTGGAGATGATATTTAATAAAATAAGTAGAAATCCACTAAAAGTTTTGTTTGGTTATCTTGCAATCCCGAGATAATCGTCTCCATGCTCCAAATCCATTTTAAAGCCATTTTTAAGGCATTTTGCGCATACATGAAATGAACACATTTTTCTCCAAAACTATAACAGATGCAAGCTTGTCCTGTTTGGTGGAGATGATATTTAATAAAATAAGTAGAAATCCACTAAAAGTTTTGTTTGGTTATATTGCAATCCCGAGATAATCGTCTCCATGCTCCAAATCCATTTTAAAGCCATTTTTAAGGCATTTCGCGCATACATGAAATGAACACATTTTTCTCCAAAACTATAACAGATGCAAGCTTGTCCTGTTTGGTGGAGATAATATTTAATAAAATAAGTAGAAATCTACTAAAAGTTTCGTTTGTTTATATTGCCATCCTAAGATAATCGTCTCCATGCTCCAAATCCATTTTAAAGCCATTTCAAAGGCATTTTGCGCATACATGAAATGAACACATTTTTCTCCAAAACTATAACACATGCAAGCTTGTCCTGTTTGGTGGAGATGATATTTAATAAAATAAGTAGAAAACCACTAAAAGTTTTGTTTGGTTATCTTGCAATCCCGAGATAATCGTCTCCATGCTCCAAATCCATTTTAAAGCCATTTTTAAGGCATTTCGCGCATACATGAAATGAACACATTTTTCTCCAAAACTATAACAGATGCAAGCTTGTCCTGTTTGGTGGAGATGATATTTAATAAAATAAGTAGAAATCCACTAAAAGTTTTGTTTGGTTATCTTGCAATCCCGAGATAATCGTCTCCATGCTCCAAATCCATTTTAAAGCCATTTCAAAGGCATTTTGCGCATACATGAAATGAACACATTTTTCTCCAAAACTATAACACATGCAAGCTTGTCCTGTTTGGTGGAGATGATATTTAATAAAATAAGTAGAAATCCACTAAAAGTTTTGTTTGGTTATCTTGCAATCCCGAGATAATCGTCTCCATGCTCCAAATCCATTTTAAAGCCATTTTTAAGGCATTTCGCGCATACATGAAATGAACACATTTCTCTCCAAAACTATAACAGATGCAAGCTTGTCCTGTTTGGTGGAGATGATATTTAATAAAATAAGTAGAAATCCACTAAAAGTTTTGTTTGGTTATCTTGCAATCCCGAGATAATCGTCTCCATGCTCCAAATCCATTTTAAAGCCATTTTTAAGGCATTTCGCGCATACATGAAATGAACACATTTTTCTCCAAAACTATAACAGATGCAAGCTTGTCCTGTTTGGTGGAGATGATATTTAATAAAATAAGTAGAAATCCACTAAAAGTTTTGTTTGGTTATATTGCAATCCCGAGATAATCGTCTCCATGCTCCAAATCCATTTTAAAGCCATTTTTAAGGCATTTCGCGCATACATGAAATGAACACATTTTTCTCCAAAACTATAACAGATGCAAGCTTGTCCTGTTTGGTGGAGATGATATTTAATAAAATAAGTAGAAATCCACTAAAAGTTTTGTTTGGTTATCTTGCAATCCCGAGATAATCGTCTCCATGCTCCAAATCCATTTTAAAGCCATTTTTAAGGCATTTCGCGCATACATGAAATGAACACATTTTTCTCCAAAACTATAACAGATGCAAGCTTGTCCTGTTTGGTGGAGATGATATTTAATAAAATAAGTAGAAATCCACTAAAAGTTTTGTTTGGTTATCTTGCAATCCCGAGATAATCGTCTCCATGCTCCAAATCCATTTTAAAGCCATTTTTAAGGCATTTCGCGCATACATGAAATGAACACATTTTTCTCCAAAACTATAACAGATGCAAGCTTGTCCTGTTTGGTGGAGATGATATTTAATAAAATAAGTAGAAATCCACTAAAAGTTTTGTTTGGTTATATTGCAATTCCGAGATAATCGTCTCCATGCTCCAAATCCATTTTAAAGCCATTTTTAAGGCATTTCGCGCATACATGAAATGAACACATTTTTCTCCAAAACTATAACAGATGCAAGCTTGTCCTGTTTGGTGGAGATGATATTTAATAAAATAAGTAGAAATCCACTAAAAGTTTTGTTTGGTTATCTTGCAATCCCGAGATAATCGTCTCCATGCTCCAAATCCATTTTAAAGCCATTTTTAAGGCATTTCGCGCATACATGAAATGAACACATTTTTCTCCAAAACTATAACAGATGCAAGCTTGTCCTGTTTGGTGGAGATGATATTTAATAAAATAAGTAGAAATCCACTAAAAGTTTTGTTTGGTTATCTTGCAATCCCGAGATAATCGTCTCCATGCTCCAAATCCATTTTAAAGCCATTTTTAAGGCATTTCGCGCATACATGAAATGAACACATTTTTCTCCAAAACTATAACAGATGCAAGCTTGTCCTGTTTGGTGGAGATGATATTTAATAAAATAAGTAGAAATCCACTAAAAGTTTTGTTTGGTTATCTTGCAATCCCGAGATAATCGTCTCCATGCTCCAAATCCATTTTAAAGCCATTTTTAAGGCATTTCGCGCATACATGAAATGAACACATTTTTCTCCAAAACTATAACAGATGCAAGCTTGTCCTGTTTGGTGGAGATGATATTTAATAAAATAAGTAGAAATCCACTAAAAGTTTTGTTTGGTTATATTGCAATCCCGAGATAATCGTCTCCATGCTCCAAATCCATTTTAAAGCCATTTTTAAGGCATTTCGCGCATACATGAAATGAACACATTTTTCTCCAAAACTATAACAGATGCAAGCTTGTCCTGTTTGGTGGAGATGATATTTAATAAAATAAGTAGAAATCCACTAAAAGTTTTGTTTGGTTATCTTGCAATCCCGAGATAATCGTCTCCATGCTCCAAATCCATTTTAAAGCCATTTTTAAGGCATTTCGCGCATACATGAAATGAACACATTTTTCTCCAAAACTATAACAGATGCAAGCTTGTCCTGTTTGGTGGAGATGATATTTAATAAAATAAGTAGAAATCCACTAAAAGTTTTGTTTGGTTATCTTGCAATCCCGAGATAATCGTCTTCATGCTCCAAATCCATTTTAAAGCCATTTTTAAGGCATTTCGCGCATACATGAAATGAACACATTTTTCTCCAAAACTATAACAGATGCAAGCTTGTCCTGTTTGGTGGAGATGATATTTAATAAAATAAGTAGAAATCCACTAAAAGTTTTGTTTGGTTATCTTGCAATCCCGAGATAATCGTCTCCATGCTCCAAATCCATTTTAAAGCCATTTGTAAGGCATTTCGCGCATACATGAAATGAACACATTTTTCTCCAAAACTATAACAGATGCAAGCTTGTCCTGTTTGGTGGAGATGATATTTAATAAAATAAGTAGAAATCCACTAAAAGTTTTGTTTGGTTATATTGCAATCCCGAGATAATCGTCTCCATGCTCCAAATCCATTTTAAAGCCATTTTTAAGGCATTTCACGCATACATGAAATGAACACATTTTTCTCCAAAACTATAACAGATGCAAGCTTGTCCTGTTTGGTGGAGATGATATTTAATAAAATAAGTAGAAATCCACTAAAAGTTTTGTTTGGTTATCTTGCAATCCCGAGATAATCGTCTCCATGCTCCAAATCCATTTTAAAGCCATTTTTAAGGCATTTCGCGCATACATGAAATGAACACATTTTTCTCCAAAACTATAGCAGATGCAAGCTTGTCCTGTTTGGTGGAGATGATATTTAATAAAATAAGTAGAAATCCACTAAAAGTTTCGTTTTAGTGGATTTCTACTTATTTTATTAAATATTATCTCCACCAAACAGGACAAGCTTGCATCTGTTATAGTTTTGGAGAAAAATGTGTTCATTTCATGTATGCGCGAAATGCCTTAAAAATGGCTTTAAAATGGATTTGGAGCATGGAGACGATTATCTCGGGATTGCAAGATAACCAAACAAAACTTTTAGTGGATTTCTACTTATTTTATTAAATATCATCTCCACCAAACAGGACAAGCTTGCATCTGTTATAGTTTTGGAGAAAAATGTGTTCATTTCATGTATGCGCGAAATGCCTTAAAAATGACTTTAAAATGGATTTGGAGCATGGAGACGATTATCTCGGGATTGCAAGATAACCAAACAAAACTTTTAGTGGATTTCTACTTATTTTATTAAATATCATCTCCACCAAACAGGACAAGCTTGCATCTGTTATAGTTTTGGAGAAAAATGTGTTCATTTCATGTATGCGCGAAATGCCTTAAAAATGGCTTTAAAATGGATTTGGAGCATGGAGACGATTATCTCGGGATTGCAAGATAACCAAACAAAACTTTTAGTGGATTTCTACTTATTTTATTAAATATCATCTCCACCAAACAGGACAAGCTTGCATCTGTTATAGTTTTGGAGAAAAATGTGTTCATTTTATGTATGCGCGAAATGCCTTAAAAATGGCTTTAAAATGGATTTGGAGCATGGAGACGATTATCTCGGGATTGCAAGATAACCAAACAAAACTTTTAGTGGATTTCTACTTATATTATTAAATATCATCTCCACCAAACAGTACAAGCTTGCATGTGTTATAGTTTTGGAGAAAAATGTGTTCATTTCATGTATGCGCAAAATGCCTTTGAAATGGCTTTAAAATGGATTTGGAGCATGGAGACGATTATCTCAGGATGGCAATATAAACAAACGAAACTTTTAGTAGATTTCTACTTATTTTATTAAATATTATCTCCACCAAACAGGACAAGCTTGCATCTGTTATAGTTTTGGAGAAAAATGTGTTCATTTCATGTATGCGCGAAATGCCTTAAAAATGGCTTTAAAATGGATTTGGAGCATGGAGACGATTATCTCGGGATTGCAAGATAACCAAACAAAACTTTTAGTGGATTTCTACTTATTTTATTAAATATCATCTCCACCAAACAGGACAAGCTTGCATCTGTTATAGTTTTGGAGAAAAATGTGTTCATTTCATGTATGCGCGAAATGCCTTAAAAATGGCTTTAAAATGGATTTGGAGCATGGAGACGATTATCTCGGGATTGCAAGATAACCAAACAAAACTTTTAGTGGATTTCTACTTATTTTATTAAATATCATCTCCACCAAACAGGACAAGCTTGCATCTGTTATAGTTTTGGAGAAAAATGTGTTCATTTCATGTATGCGCGAAATGCCTTAAAAATGGCTTTAAAATAGATTTGGTGCATGGAGACGATTATCTCGGGATTGCAAGATAACCAAACAAAACTTTTAGTGGATTTCTACTTATTTTATTAAATATCATCTCCACCAAACAGGACAAGCTTGCATGTGTTATAGTTTTGGAGAAAAATGTGTTCATTTCATGTATGCGCAAAATGCCTTTGAAATGGCTTTAAAATGGATTTGGAGCATGGAGACGATTATCTCAGGATGGCAATATAAACAAACGAAACTTTTAGTAGATTTCTACTTATTTTATTAAATATTATCTCCACCAAACAGGACAAGCTTGCATCTGTTATAGTTTTGGAGAAAAATGTGTTCATTTCATGTATGCGCGAAATGCCTTAAAAATGGCTTTAAAATGGATTTGGAGCATGGAGACGATTATCTCAGGATTGCAAGATAACCAAACAAAACTTTTAGTGGATTTCTACTTATTATATTAAATATCATCTCCACCAAACAGGACAAGCTTGCATCTGTTATAGTTTTGGAGAAAAATGTGTTCATTTCATGTATGCGCGAAATGCCTTAAAAATGGCTTTAAAATGGATTTGGAGCATGGAGACGATTATCTCGGGATTGCAAGATAACCAAACAAAACTTTTAGTGGATTTCTACTTATTTTATTAAATATCATCTCCACCAAACAGGACAAACTTGCATGTGTTATAGTTTTGGAGAAAAATGTGTTCATTTCATGTATGCGCAAAATGCCTTTGAAATGGCTTTAAAATGGATTTGGAGCATGGAGACGATTATCTCGGGATTGCAAGATAACCAAACAAAACTTTTAGTGGATTTCTACTTATTTTATTAAATATCATCTCCACCAAACAGGACAAGCTTGCATCTGTTATAGTTTTGGAGAAAAATGTGTTCATTTTATGTATGCGCGAAATGCCTTAAAAATGGCTTTAAAATGGATTTGGAGCGTGGAGACGATTATCTCGGGATTGCAAGATAACCAAACAAAACTTTTAGTGGATTTCTACTTATTTTATTAAATATCATCTCCACCAAACAGGACAAGCTTGCATGTGTTATAGTTTTGGAGAAAAATGTGTTCATTTCATGTATGCGCAAAATGCCTTTGAAATGGCTTTAAAATGGATTTGGAGCATGGAGACGATTATCTCAGGATGGCAATATAAACAAACGAAACTTTTAGTAGATTTCTACTTATTTTATTAAATATTATCTCCACCAAACAGGACAAGCTTGCATCTGTTATAGTTTTGGAGAAAAATGTGTTCATTTCATGTATGCGCGAAATGCCTTAAAAATGGCTTTAAAATGGATTTGGAGCATGGAGACGATTATCTCGGGATTGCAAGATAACCAAACAAAACTTTTAGTGGATTTCTACTTATTTTATTAAATATCATCTCCACCAAACAGGACAAGCTTGCATCTGTTATAGTTTTGGAGAAAAATGTGTTCATTTCATGTATGCGCGAAATGCCTTAAAAATGGCTTTAAAATGGATTTGGAGCATGGAGACGATTATCTCGGGATTGCAAGATAACCAAACAAAACTTTTAGTGGATTTCTACTTATTTTATTAAATATCATCTCCACCAAACAGGACAAGCTTGCATGTGTTATAGTTTTGGAGAAAAATGTGTTCATTTCATGTATGCGCAAAATGCCTTTGAAATGGCTTTAAAATGGATTTGGAGCATGGAGACGATTATCTCAGGATGGCAATATAAACAAACGAAACTTTTAGTAGATTTCTACTTATTTTATTAAATATTATCTCCACCAAACAGGACAAGCTTGCATCTGTTATAGTTTTGGAGAAAAATGTGTTCATTTCATGTATGCGCGAAATGCCTTAAAATGGCTTTAAAATGGATTTGGAGCATGGAGACGATTATCTCGGGATTGCAAGATAACCAAACAAAACTTTTAGTGGATTTCTACTTATTTTATTAAATATCATCTCCGCCAAACAGGACAAGCTTGCATCTGTTATAGTTTTGGAGAAAAATGTGTTCATTTCATGTATGCGCGAAATGCCTTAAAAATGGCTTTAAAATGGATTTGGAGCATGGAGACGATTATCTCGGGATTGCAAGATAACCAAACAAAACTTTTAGTGGATTTCTACTTATTTTATTAAATATCATCTCCACCAAACAGGACAAGCTTGCATCTGTTATAGTTTTGGAGAAAAATGTGTTCATTTCATGTATGCGCGAAATGCCTTAAAAATGGCTTTAAAATGGATTTGGAGCATGGAGACGATTATCTCGGGATTGCAAGATAACCAAACAAAACTTTTAGTGGATTTCTACTTATTTTATTAAATATCATCTCCACCAAACAGGACAAGCTTGCATCTGTTATAGTTTTGGAGAAAAATGTGTTCATTTCATGTATGCGCGAAATGCCTTAAAAATGGCTTTAAAATGGATTTGGAGCATGGAGACGATTATCTCGGGATTGCAAGATAACCAAACAAAACTTTTAGTGGATTTCTACTTATTTTATTAAATATCATCTCCACCAAACAGGACAAGCTTGCATGTGTTATAGTTTTGGAGAAAAATGTGTTCATTTCATGTATGCGCAAAATGCCTTTGAAATGGCTTTAAAATGGATTTGGAGCATGGAGACGATTATCTCAGGATTGCAAGATAACCAAACAAAACTTTTAGTGGATTTCTACTTATTTTATTAAATATCATCTCCACCAAACAGGACAAGCTTGCATGTGTTATAGTTTTGGAGAAAAATGTGTTCATTTCATGTATGCGCAAAATGCCTTTGAAATGGCTTTAAAATGGATTTGGAGCATGGAGACGATTATCTCAGGATGGCAATATAAACAAACGAAACTTTTAGTAGATTTCTACTTATTTTATTAAATATTATCTCCACCAAACAGGACAAGCTTGCATCTGTTATAGTTTTGGAGAAAAATGTGTTCATTTCATGTATGCGCGAAATGCCTTAAAAATGGCTTTAAAATGGATTTGGAGCATGGAGACGATTATCTCAGGATTGCAAGATAACCAAACAAAACTTTTAGTGGATTTCTACTTATTTTATTAAATATCATCTCCACCAAACAGGACAAGCTTGCATCTGTTATAGTTTTGGAGAAAAATGTGTTCATTTCATGTATGCGCGAAATGCCTTAAAAATGGCTTTAAAATGGATTTGGAGCATGGAGACGATTATCTCGGGATTGCAAGATAACCAAACAAAACTTTTAGTGGATTTCTACTTATTTTATTAAATATCATCTCCACCAAACAGGACAAGCTTGCATCTGTTATAGTTTTGGAGAAAAATGTGTTCATGTATGCGCGAAATGCCTTAAAAATGGCTTTAAAATGGATTTGGAGCATGGAGACGATTATCTCAGGATTGCAAGATAACCAAACAAAACTTTTAGTGGATTTCTACTTATTTTATTAAATATCATCTCCACCAAACAGGACAAGCTTGCATCTGTTATAGTTTTGGAGAAAAATGTGTTCATTTCATGTATGCGCGAAATGCCTTAAAAATGGCTTTAAAATGGATTTGGAGCATGGAGACGATTATCTCGGGATTGCAAGATAACCAAACAAAACTTTTAGTGGATTTCTACTTATTTTATTAAATATCATCTCCACCAAACAGGACAAGCTTGCATGTGTAAAAGTTTTGGAGAAAAATGTGTTCATTTCATGTATGCGCAAAATGCCTTTGAAATGGCTTTAAAATGGATTTGGAGCATGGAGACGATTATCTCAGGATGGCAATATAAACAAACGAAACTTTTAGTAGATTTCTACTTATTTTATTAAATATTATCTCCACCAAACAGGACAAGCTTGCATCTGTTATAGTTTTGGAGAAAAATGTGTTCATTTCATGTATGCGCGAAATGCCTTAAAAATGGCTTTAAAATGGATTTGGAGCATGGAGACGATTATCTCGGGATTGCAAGATAACCAAACAAAACTTTTAGTGGATTTCTACTTATTTTATTAAATATCATCTCCGCCAAACAGGACAAGCTTGCATCTGTTATAGTTTTGGAGAAAAATGTGTTCATTTCATGTATGCGCGAAATGCCTTAAAAATGGCTTTAAAATGGATTTGGAGCATGGAGACGATTATCTCGGGATTGCAATATAACCAAACAAAACTTTTAGTGGATTTCTACTTATTTTATTAAATATCATCTCCACCAAACAGGACAAGCTTGCATCTGTTATAGTTTTGGAGAAAAATGTGTTCATTTCATGTATGCGCGAAATGCCTTAAAAATGGCTTTAAAATGGATTTGGAGCATGGAGACGATTATCTCGGGATTGCAAGATAACCAAACAAAACTTTTAGTGGATTTCTACTTATTTTATTAAATATCATCTCCACCAAATAGGACAAGCTTGCATCTGTTATAGTTTTGGAGAAAAATGTGTTCATTTCATGTATGCGCGAAATGCCTTAAAAATGGCTTTAAAATGGATTTGGAGCATGGAGACGATTATCTCGGGATTGCAAGATAACCAAACAAAACTTTTAGTGGATTTCTACTTATTTTATTAAATATCATCTCCACCAAACAGGACAAGCTTGCATGTGTTATAGTTTTGGAGAAAAATGTGTTCATTTCATGTATGCGCAAAATGCCTTTGAAATGGCTTTAAAATGGATTTGGAGCATGGAGACGATTATCTCAGGATGGCAATATAAACAAACGAAACTTTTAGTAGATTTCTACTTATTTTATTAAATATTATCTCCACCAAACAGGACAAGCTTGCATCTGTTATAGTTTTGGAGAAAAATGTGTTCATTTCATGTATGCGCGAAATGCCTTAAAAATGGCTTTAAAATGGATTTGGAGCATGGAGACGATTATCTCGGGATTGCAAGATAACCAAACAAAACTTTTAGTGGATTTCTACTTATTTTATTAAATATCATCTCCGCCAAACAGGACAAGCTTGCATCTGTTATAGTTTTGGAGAAAAATGTGTTCATTTCATGTATGCGAGAAATGCCTTAAAAATGGCTTTAAAATGGATTTGGAGCATGGAGACGATTATCTCGGGATTGCAAGATAACCAAACAAAACTTTTAGTGGATTTCTACTTATTTTATTAAATATCATCTCCACCAAACAGGACAAGCTTGCATGTGTTATAGTTTTGGAGAAAAATGTGTTCATTTCATGTATGCGCAAAATGCCTTTGAAATGGCTTTAAAATGGATTTGGAGCATGGAGACGATTATCTCAGGATGGCAATATAAACAAACGAAACTTTTAGTAGATTTCTACTTATTTTATTAAATATTATCTCCACCAAACAGGACAAGCTTGCATCTGTTATAGTTTTGGAGAAAAATGTGTTCATTTCATGTATGCGCGAAATGCCTTAAAATGGCTTTAAAATGGATTTGGAGCATGGAGACGATTATCTCGGGATTGCAAGATAACCAAACAAAACTTTTAGTGGATTTCTACTTATTTTATTAAATATCATCTCCGCCAAACAGGACAAGCTTGCATCTGTTATAGTTTTGGAGAAAAATGTGTTCATTTCATGTATGCGCGAAATGCCTTAAAAATGGCTTTAAAATGGATTTGGAGCATGGAGACGATTATCTCGGGATTGCAAGATAACCAAACAAAACTTTTAGTGGATTTCTACTTATTTTATTAAATATCATCTCCACCAAACAGGACAAGCTTGCATCTGTTATAGTTTTGGAGAAAAATGTGTTCATTTCATGTATGCGCGAAATGCCTTAAAAATGGCTTTAAAATGGATTTGGAGCATGGAGACGATTATCTCGGGATTGCAAGATAACCAAACAAAACTTTTAGTGGATTTCTACTTATTTTATTAAATATCATCTCCACCAAACAGGACAAGCTTGCATGTGTTATAGTTTTGGAGAAAAATGTGTTCATTTCATGTATGCGCAAAATGCCTTTGAAATGGCTTTAAAATGGATTTGGAGCATGGAGACGATTATCTCAGGATGGCAATATAAACAAACGAAACTTTTAGTAGATTTCTACTTATTTTATTAAATATTATCTCCACCAAACAGGACAAGCTTGCATCTGTTATAGTTTTGGAGAAAAATGTGTTCATTTCATGTATGCGCGAAATGCCTTAAAAATGGCTTTAAAATGGATTTGGAGCATGGAGACGATTATCTCGGGATTGCAAGATAACCAAACAAAACTTTTAGTGGATTTCTACTTATTTTATTAAATATCATCTCCACCAAACAGGACAAGCTTGCATCTGTTATAGTTTTGGAGAAAAATGTGTTCATTTCATGTATGCGCGAAATGCCTTAAAAATGGCTTTAAAATGGATTTGGAGCATGGAGACGATTATCTCGGGATTGCAAGATAACCAAACAAAACTTTTAGTGGATTTCTACTTATTTTATTAAATATCATCTCCACCAAACAGGACAAGCTTGCATGTGTTATAGTTTTGGAGAAAAATGTGTTCATTTCATGTATGCGCAAAATGCCTTTGAAATGGCTTTAAAATGGATTTGGAGCATGGAGACGATTATCTCAGGATGGCAATATAAACAAACGAAACTTTTAGTAGATTTCTACTTATTTTATTAAATATTATCTCCACCAAACAGGACAAGCTTGCATCTGTTATAGTTTTGGAGAAAAATGTGTTCATTTCATGTATGCGCGAAATGCCTTAAAAATGGCTTTAAAATGGATTTGGAGCATGGAGACGATTATCTCAGGATTGCAAGATAACCAAACAAAACTTTTAGTGGATTTCTACTTATTTTATTAAATATCATCTCCACCAAACAGGACAAGCTTGCATCTGTTATAGTTTTGGAGAAAAATGTGTTCATTTCATGTATGCGCGAAATGCCTTAAAAATGGCTTTAAAATGGATTTGGAGCATGGAGACGATTATCTCGGGATT
Organism: Anomaloglossus baeobatrachus; assembly: GCF_048569485.1. Taxonomy (NCBI): domain Eukaryota; kingdom Metazoa; phylum Chordata; class Amphibia; order Anura; family Aromobatidae; genus Anomaloglossus; species Anomaloglossus baeobatrachus. The sequence goes on along the minus strand of NW_027445101.1, from coordinate 84,534 downwards.
GCAAGATAACCAAACAAAACTTTTAGTGGATTTCTACTTATTTTATTAAATATCATCTCCACCAAACAGGACAAGCTTGCATCTGTTATAGTTTTGGAGAAAAATGTGTTCATTTCATGTATGCGCGAAATGCCTTAAAAATGGCTTTAAAATGGATTTGGAGCATGGAGACGATTATCTCGGGATTGCAAGATAACCAAACAAAACTTTTAGTGGATTTCTACTTATTTTATTAAATATCATCTCCACCAAACAGGACAAGCTTGCATCTGTTATAGTTTTGGAGAAAAATGTGTTCATTTCATGTATGCGCGAAATGCCTTAAAAATGGCTTTAAAATGGATTTGGAGCATGGAGACGATTATCTCGGGATTGCAAGATAACCAAACAAAACTTTTAGTGGATTTCTACTTATTTTATTAAATATCATCTCCACCAAACAGGACAAGCTTGCATGTGTTATAGTTTTGGAGAAAAATGTGTTCATTTCATGTATGCGCAAAATGCCTTTGAAATGGCTTTAAAATGGATTTGGAGCATGGAGACGATTATCTCAGGATGGCAATATAAACAAACGAAACTTTTAGTAGATTTCTACTTATTTTATTAAATATTATCTCCACCAAACAGGACAAGCTTGCATCTGTTATAGTTTTGGAGAAAAATGTGTTCATTTCATGTATGCGCGAAATGCCTTAAAAATGGCTTTAAAATGGATTTGGAGCATGGAGACGATTATCTCGGGATTGCAAGATAACCAAACAAAACTTTTAGTGGATTTCTACTTATTTTATTAAATATCATCTCCGCCAAACAGGACAAGCTTGCATCTGTTATAGTTTTGGAGAAAAATGTGTTCATTTCATGTATGCGCGAAATGCCTTAAAAATGGCTTTAAAATGGATTTGGAGCATGGAGACGATTATCTCGGGATTGCAATATAACCAAACAAAACTTTTAGTGGATTTCTACTTATTTTATTAAATATCATCTCCACCAAACAGGACAAGCTTGCATCTGTTATAGTTTTGGAGAAAAATGTGTTCATTTCATGTATGCGCGAAATGCCTTAAAAATGGCTTTAAAATGGATTTGGAGCATGGAGACGATTATCTCGGGATTGCAAGATAACCAAACAAAACTTTTAGTGGATTTCTACTTATTTTATTAAATATCATCTCCACCAAATAGGACAAGCTTGCATCTGTTATAGTTTTGGAGAAAAATGTGTTCATTTCATGTATGCGCGAAATGCCTTAAAAATGGCTTTAAAATGGATTTGGAGCATGGAGACGATTATCTCGGGATTGCAAAATAACCAAACAAAACTTTTAGTGGATTTCTACTTATTTTATTAAATATCATCTCCACCAAACAGGACAAGCTTGCATGTGTTATAGTTTTGGAGAAAAATGTGTTCATTTCATGTATGCGCAAAATGCCTTTGAAATGGCTTTAAAATGGATTTGGAGCATGGAGACGATTATCTCGGGATTGCAAGATAACCAAACAAAACTTTTAGTGGATTTCTACTTATTTTATTAAATATCATCTCCACCAAACAGGACAAGCTTGCATGTGTTATAGTTTTGGAGAAAAATGTGTTCATTTCATGTATGCGCAAAATGCCTTTGAAATGGCTTTAAAATGGATTTGGAGCATGGAGACGATTATCTCAGGATGGCAATATAAACAAACGAAACTTTTAGTAGATTTCTACTTATTTTATTAAATATTATCTCCACCAAACAGGACAAGCTTGCATCTGTTATAGTTTTGGAGAAAAATGTGTTCATTTCATGTATGCGCGAAATGCCTTAAAAATGGCTTTAAAATGGATTTGGAGCATGGAGACGATTATCTCGGGATTGCAAGATAACCAAACAAAACTTTTAGTGGATTTCTACTTATTTTATTAAATATCATCTCCACCAAACAGGACAAGCTTGCATCTGTTATAGTTTTGGAGAAAAATGTGTTCATTTCATGTATGCGCGAAATGCCTTAAAAATGACTTTAAAATGGATTTGGAGCATGGAGACGATTATCTCGGGATTGCAAGATAACCAAACAAAACTTTTAGTGGATTTCTACTTATTTTATTAAATATCATCTCCACCAAACAGGACAAGCTTGCATCTGTTATAGTTTTGGAGAAAAATGTGTTCATTTCATGTATGCGCGAAATGCCTTAAAAATGGCTTTAAAATGGATTTGGAGCATGGAGACGATTATCTCGGGATTGCAATATAACCAAACAAAACTTTTAGTGGATTTCTACTTATTTTATTAAATATCATCTCCACCAAACAGGACAAGCTTGCATCTGTTATAGTTTTGGAGAAAAATGTGTTCATTTCATGTATGCGCGAAATGCCTTAAAAATGGCTTTAAAATGGATTTGGAGCATGGAGACGATTATCTCGGGATTGCAAGATAACCAAACAAAACTTTTAGTGGATTTCTACTTATTTTATTAAATATCATCTCCACCAAATAGGACAAGCTTGCATCTGTTATAGTTTTGGAGAAAAATGTGTTCATTTCATGTATGCGCGAAATGCCTTAAAAATGGCTTTAAAATGGATTTGGAGCATGGAGACGATTATCTCGGGATTGCAAGATAACCAAACAAAACTTTTAGTGGATTTCTACTTATTTTATTAAATATCATCTCCACCAAACAGGACAAGCTTGCATGTGTTATAGTTTTGGAGAAAAATGTGTTCATTTCATGTATGCGCAAAATGCCTTTGAAATGGCTTTAAAATGGATTTGGAGCATGGAGACGATTATCTCAGGATGGCAATATAAACAAACGAAACTTTTAGTAGATTTCTACTTATTTTATTAAATATTATCTCCACCAAACAGGACAAGCTTGCATCTGTTATAGTTTTGGAGAAAAATGTGTTCATTTCATGTATGCGCGAAATGCCTTAAAAATGGCTTTAAAATGGATTTGGAGCATGGAGACGATTATCTCGGGATTGCAAGATAACCAAACAAAACTTTTAGTGGATTTTTACTTATTTTATTAAATATCATCTCCGCCAAACAGGACAAGCTTGCATCTGTTATAGTTTTGGAGAAAAATGTGTTCATTTCATGTATGCGCGAAATGCCTTAAAAATGGCTTTAAAATGGATTTGGAGCATGGAGACGATTATCTCGGGATTGCAAGATAACCAAACAAAACTTTTAGTGGATTTCTACTTATTTTATTAAATATCATCTCCACCAAACAGGACAAGCTTGCATGTGTTATAGTTTTGGAGAAAAATGTGTTCATTTCATGTATGCGCAAAATGCCTTTGAAATGGCTTTAAAATGGATTTGGAGCATGGAGACGATTATCTCAGGATGGCAATATAAACAAACGAAACTTTTAGTAGATTTCTACTTATTTTATTAAATATTATCTCCACCAAACAGGACAAGCTTGCATCTGTTATAGTTTTGGAGAAAAATGTGTTCATTTCATGTATGCGCGAAATGCCTTAAAATGGCTTTAAAATGGATTTGGAGCATGGAGACGATTATCTCGGGATTGCAAGATAACCAAACAAAACTTTTAGTGGATTTCTACTTATTTTATTAAATATCATCTCCACCAAACAGGACAAGCTTGCATCTGTTATAGTTTTGGAGAAAAATGTGTTCATTTCATGTATGCGCGAAATGCCTTAAAAATGGCTTTAAAATGGATTTGGAGCATGGAGACGATTATCTCGGGATTGCAAGATAACCAAACAAAACTTTTAGTGGATTTCTACTTATTTTATTAAATATCATCTCCACCAAACAGGACAAGCTTGCATGTGTTATAGTTTTGGAGAAAAATGTGTTCATTTCATGTATGCGCAAAATGCCTTTGAAATAGCTTTAAAATGGATTTGGAGCATGGAGACGATTATCTCAGGATGGCAATATAAACAAACGAAACTTTTAGTAGATTTCTACTTATTTTATTAAATATTATCTCCACCAAACAGGACAAGCTTGCATCTGTTATAGTTTTGGAGAAAAATGTGTTCATTTCATGTATGCGCGAAATGCCTTAAAAATGGCTTTAAAATGGATTTGGAGCATGGAGACGATTATCTCGGGATTGCAAGATAACCAAACAAAACTTTTAGTGGATTTCTACTTATTTTATTAAATATCATCTCCGCCAAACAGGACAAGCTTGCATCTGTTATAGTTTTGGAGAAAAATGTGTTCATTTCATGTATGCGCGAAATGCCTTAAAAATGGCTTTAAAATGGATTTGGAGCATGGAGACGATTATCTCGGGATTGCAAGATAACCAAACAAAACTTTTAGTGGATTTCTACTTATTTTATTAAATATCATCTCCACCAAACAGGACAAGCTTGCATGTGTTATAGTTTTGGAGAAAAATGTGTTCATTTCATGTATGCGCAAAATGCCTTTGAAATGGCTTTAAAATGGATTTGGAGCATGGAGACGATTATCTCAGGATGGCAATATAAACAAACGAAACTTTTAGTAGATTTCTACTTATTTTATTAAATATTATCTCCACCAAACAGGACAAGCTTGCATCTGTTATAGTTTTGGAGAAAAATGTGTTCATTTCATGTATGCGCGAAATGCCTTAAAAATGGCTTTAAAATGGATTTGGAGCATGGAGACGATTATCTCGGGATTGCAAGATAACCAAACAAAAATTTTAGTGGATTTCTACTTATTTTATTAAATATCATCTCCACCAAACAGGACAAGCTTGCATCTGTTATAGTTTTGGAGAAAAATGTGTTCATTTCATGTATGCGCGAAATGCCTTAAAAATGGCTTTAAAATGGATTTGGAGCATGGAGACGATTATCTCGGGATTGCAAGATAACCAAACAAAAATTTTAGTGGATTTCTACTTATTTTATTAAATATCATCTCCACCAAACAGGACAAGCTTGCATCTGTTATAGTTTTGGAGAAAAATGTGTTCATTTCATGTATGCGCGAAATGCCTTAAAAATGGCTTTAAAATGGATTTGGAGCATGGAGACGATTATCTCGGGATTGCAAGATAACCAAACAAAACTTTTAGTGGATTTCTACTTATTTTATTAAATATCATCTCCACCAAACAGGACAAGCTTGCATCTGTTATAGTTTTGGAGAAAAATGTGTTCATTTCATGTATGCGCGAAATGCCTTAAAAATGGCTTTAAAATGGATTTGGAGCATGGAGACGATTATCTCGGGATTGCAAGATAACCAAACAAAACTTTTAGTGGATTTCTACTTATTTTATTAAATATCATCTCCACCAAACAGGACAAGCTTGCATGTGTTATAGTTTTGGAGAAAAATGTGTTCATTTCATGTATGCGCAAAATGCCTTTGAAATGGCTTTAAAATGGATTTGGAGCATGGAGACGATTATCTCGGGATTGCAAGATAACCAAACAAAACTTTTAGTGGATTTCTACTTATTTTATTAAATATCATCTCCACCAAACAGGACAAGCTTGCATCTGTTATAGTTTTGGAGAAAAATGTGTTCATTTCATGTATGCGCGAAATGCCTTAAAAATGGCTTTAAAATGGATTTGGAGCATGGAGACGATTATCTCGGGATTGCAAGATAACCAAACAAAACTTTTAGTGGATTTCTACTTATTTTATTAAATATCATCTCCACCAAACAGGACAAGCTTGCATCTGTTATAGTTTTGGAGAAAAATGTGTTCATTTCATGTATGCGCGAAATGCCTTAAAAATGGCTTTAAAATGGATTTGGAGCATGGAGACGATTATCTCGGGATTGCAAGATAACCAAACAAAACTTTTAGTGGATTTCTACTTATTTTATTAAATATCATCTCCACCAAACAGGACAAGCTTGCATGTGTTATAGTTTTGGAGAAAAATGTGTTCATTTCATGTATGCGCAAAATGCCTTTGAAATGGCTTTAAAATGGATTTGGAGCATGGAGACGATTATCTCAGGATGGCAATATAAACAAACGAAACTTTTAGTAGATTTCTACTTATTTTATTAAATATTATCTCCACCAAACAGGACAAGCTTGCATCTGTTATAGTTTTGGAGAAAATTGTGGTCATTTCATTTATGCGCGAATGTGCTCAGATTGCTATTCTATTGCATTTGGCACATGGTGACGATTATCTCGAGAGTGCAAAGTAGCCAAATGAAACTTTTACTGGATTTCCACTTACTTTATCAAATCTCATCTCCACCACACAGGACAAGTTTGCATCTGTTATAGTTTTGGAGAAAATTGTGGTCATTTCATTTATGCGCGAATGTGCTCAGATTGCTATTCTATTGCATTTGGCACATGGTGGCGATTATCTCGAGAGTGCAAAGTAGCCAAATGAAACTTTTACTGGATTTCCACTTACTTTATCAAATCTCATCTCCACCACACAGGACAAGTTTGCATCTGTTATAGTTTTTGAGAAAATTGTGGTCATTTCATTTATGCGCGAATGTGCTCAGATTGCTATTCTATTGCATTTGGCACATGGTGACGATTATCTCGAGAGTGCAAAGTAGCCAAATGAAACTTTTACTGGATTTCCACTTACTTTATCAAATCTCATCTCCACCACACAGGACAAGTTTGCATCTGTTATAGTTTTTGAGAAAATTGTGGTCATTTCATTTATGCGCGAATGTGCTCAGATTGCTATTCTATTGCATTTGGCACATGGTGACGATTATCTCGAGAGTGCAAAGTAGCCAAATGAAACTTTTACTGGATTTCCACTTACTTTATCAAATCTCATCTCCACCACACAGGACAAGTTTGCATCTGTTATAGTTTTGGAGAAAATTGTGGTCATTTCATTTATGCGCGAATGTGCTCAGATTGCTATTCTATTGCATTTGGCACATGGTGACGATTATCTCGAGAGTGCAAAGTAGCCAAATGAAACTTTTACTGGATTTCCACTTACTTTATCAAATCTCATCTCCACCACACAGGACAAGTTTGCATCTGTTATAGTTTTTAAGAAAATTGTGGTCATTTCATTTATGCGCGAATGTGCTCAGATTGCTATTCTATTGCATTTGGCACATGGTGACGATTATCTCGACAGTGCAAAGTAGCCAAATGAAACTTTTACTGGATTTCCACTTACTTTATCAAATCTCATCTCCACCACACAGGACAAGCTTGCATGTGTTATAGTTTTGGAGAAAAATGTGTTCATTTCATGTATGCGCAAAATGCCTTTGAAATGGCTTTAAAATGGATTTGGAGCATGGAGACGATTATCTCAGGATGGCAATATAAACAAACGAAACTTTTAGTAGATTTCTACTTATTTTATTAAATATTATCTCCACCAAACAGGACAAGCTTGCATCTGTTATAGTTTTGGAGAAAAATGTGTTCATTTCATGTATGCGCGAAATGCCTTAAAAATGGCTTTAAAATGGATTTGGAGCATGGAGACGATTATCTCGGGATTGCAAGATAACCAAACAAAACTTTTAGTGGATTTCTACTTATTTTATTAAATATCATCTCCACCAAACAGGACAAGCTTGCATCTGTTATAGTTTTGGAGAAAAATGTGTTCATTTCATGTATGCGCGAAATGCCTTAAAAATGGCTTTAAAATGGATTTGGAGCATGGAGACGATTATCTCGGGATTGCAAGATAACCAAACAAAACTTTTAGTGGATTTCTACTTATTTTATTAAATATCATCTCCACCAAACAGGACAAGCTTGCATGTGTTATAGTTTTGGAGAAAAATGTGTTCATTTCATGTATGCGCAAAATGCCTTTGAAATGGCTTTAAAATGGATTTGGAGCATGGAGACGATTATCTCAGGATGGCAATATAAACAAACGAAACTTTTAGTAGATTTCTACTTATTTTATTAAATATTATCTCCACCAAACAGGACAAGCTTGCATCTGTTATAGTTTTGGAGAAAAATGTGTTCATTTCATGTATGCGCGAAATGCCTTAAAAATGGCTTTAAAATGGATTTGGAGCATGGAGACGATTATCTCGGGATTGCAAGATAACCAAACAAAACTTTTAGTGGATTTCTACTTATTTTATTAAATATCATCTCCACCAAACAGGACAAGCTTGCATCTGTTATAGTTTTGGAGAAAAATGTGTTCATTTCATGTATGCGCGAAATGCCTTAAAAATGGCTTTAAAATGGATTTGGAGCATGGAGACGATTATCTCGAAATTGCAATATAACCAAACAAAACTTTTAGTGGATTTCTACTTATTTTATTAAATATCATCTCCACCAAACAGGACAAGCTTGCATCTGTTATAGTTTTGGAGAAAAATGTGTTCATTTCATGTATGCGCGAAATGCCTTAAAAATGGCTTTAAAATGGATTTGGAGCATGGAGACGATTATCTCGGGATTGCAAGATAACCAAACAAAACATTTAGTGGATTTCTACTTATTTTATTAAATATCATCTCCACCAAACAGGACAAGCTTGCATCTGTTATAGTTTTGGAGAAAAATGTGTTCATTTCATGTATGCGCGAAATGCCTTAAAAATGGCTTTAAAATGGATTTGGAGCATGGAGACGATTATCTCGGGATTGCAAGATAACCAAACAAAACTTTTAGTGGATTTCTACTTATTTTATTAAATATCATCTCCACCAAACAGGACAAGCTTGCATCTGTTATAGTTTTGGAGAAAAATGTGTTCATTTCATGTATGCGCGAAATGCCTTAAAAATGGCTTTAAAATGGATTTGGAGCATGGAGACGATTATCTCGGGATTGCAAGATAACCAAACAAAACTTTTAGTGGATTTCTACTTATTTTATTAAATATCATCTCCACCAAACAGGACAAGCTTGCATCTGTTATAGTTTTGGAGAAAAATGTGTTCATTTCATGTATGCGCGAAATGCCTTAAAAATGGCTTTAAAATGGATTTGGAGCATGGAGACGATTATCTCGGGATTGCAAGATAACCAAACAAAACTTTTAGTGGATTTCTACTTATTTTATTAAATATCATCTCCACCAAACAGGACAAGCTTGCATGTGTTATAGTTTTGGAGAAAAATGTGTTCATTTCATGTATGCGCAAAATGCCTTTGAAATGGCTTTAAAATGGATTTGGAGCATGGAGACGATTATCTCAGGATGGCAATATAAACAAACGAAACTTTTAGTAGATTTCTACTTATTTTATTAAATATTATCTCCACCAAACAGGACAAGCTTGCATCTGTTATAGTTTTGGAGAAAAATGTGTTCATTTCATGTATGCGCGAAATGCCTTAAAAATGGCTTTAAAATGGATTTGGAGCATGGAGACGATTATCTCGGGATTGCAAGATAACCAAACAAAACTTTTAGTGGATTTCTACTTATTTTATTAAATATCATCTCCACCAAACAGGACAAGCTTGCATCTGTTATAGTTTTGGAGAAAAATGTGTTCATTTCATGTATGCGCGAAATGCCTTAAAAATGGCTTTAAAATGGATTTGGAGCATGGAGACGATTATCTCGGGATTGCAAGATAACCAAACAAAACTTTTAGTGGATTTCTACTTATTTTATTAAATATCATCTCCACCAAACAGGACAAGCTTGCATCTGTTATAGTTTTGGAGAAAAATGTGTTCATTTCATGTATGCGCGAAATGCCTTAAAAATGGCTTTAAAATGGATTTGGAGCATGGAGACGATTATCTCGGGATTGCAATATAACCAAACAAAACTTTTAGTGGATTTCTACTTATTTTATTAAATATCATCTCCACCAAACAGGACAAGCTTGCATCTGTTATAGTTTTGGAGAAAAATGTGTTCATTTCATGTATGCGCGAAATGCCTTAAAAATGGCTTTAAAATGGATTTGGAGCATGGAGACGATTATCTCGGGATTGCAAGATAACCAAACAAAACATTTAGTGGATTTCTACTTATTTTATTAAATATCATCTCCACCAAACAGGACAAGCTTGCATCTGTTATAGTTTTGGAGAAAAATGTGTTCATTTCATGTATGCGCGAAATGCCTTAAAAATGGCTTTAAAATGGATTTGGAGCATGGAGACGATTATCTCGGGATTGCAAGATAACCAAACAAAACTTTTAGTGGATTTCTACTTATTTTATTAAATATCATCTCCACCAAACAGGACAAGCTTGCATCTGTTATAGTTTTGGAGAAAAATGTGTTCATTTCATGTATGCGCGAAATGCCTTAAAAATGGCTTTAAAATGGATTTGGAGCATGGAGACGATTATCTCGGGATTGCAAGATAACCAAACAAAACTTTTAGTGGATTTCTACTTATTTTATTAAATATCATCTCCACCAAACAGGACAAGCTTGCATCTGTTATAGTTTTGGAGAAAAATGTGTTCATTTCATGTATGCGCGAAATGCCTTAAAAATGGCTTTAAAATGGATTTGGAGCATGGAGACGATTATCTCGGGATTGCAAGATAACCAAACAAAACATTTAGTGGATTTCTACTTATTTTATTAAATATCATCTCCACCAAACAGGACAAGCTTGCATCTGTTATAGTTTTGGAGAAAAATGTGTTCATTTCATGTATGCGCGAAATGCCTTAAAAATGGCTTTAAAATGGATTTGGAGCATGGAGACGATTATCTCGGGATTGCAAGATAACCAAACAAAACTTTTAGTGGATTTCTACTTATTTTATTAAATATCATCTCCACCAAACAGGACAAGCTTGCATCTGTTATAGTTTTGGAGAAAAATGTGTTCATTTCATGTATGCGCGAAATGCCTTAAAAATGGCTTTAAAATGGATTTGGAGCATGGAGACGATTATCTCGGGATTGCAAGATAACCAAACAAAACTTTTAGTGGATTTCTACTTATTTTATTAAATATCATCTCCACCAAACAGGACAAGCTTGCATCTGTTATAGTTTTGGAGAAAAATGTGTTCATTTCATGTATGCGCGAAATGCCTTAAAAATGGCTTTAAAATGGATTTGGAGCATGGAGACGATTATCTCGGGATTGCAAGATAACCAAACAAAACTTTTAGTGGATTTCTACTTATTTTATTAAATATCATCTCCACCAAACAGGACAAGCTTGCATGTGTCATAGTTTTGGAGAAAAATGTGTTCATTTCATGTATGCGCAAAATGCCTTTGAAATGGCTTTAAAATGGATTTGGAGCATGGAGACGATTATCTCAGGATGGCAATATAAACAAACGAAACTTTTAGTAGATTTCTACTTATTTTATTAAATATTATCTCCACCAAACAGGACAAGCTTGCATCTGTTATAGTTTTGGAGAAAAATGTGTTCATTTCATGTATGCGCGAAATGCCTTAAAAATGGCTTTAAAATGGATTTGGAGCATGGAGACGATTATCTCGGGATTGCAAGATAACCAAACAAAAATTTTAGTGGATTTCTACTTATTTTATTAAATATCATCTCCACCAAACAGGACAAGCTTGCATCTGTTATAGTTTTGGAGAAAAATGTGTTCATTTCATGTATGCGCGAAATGCCTTAAAAATGGCTTTAAAATGGATTTGGAGCATGGAGACGATTATCTCGGGATTGCAAGATAACCAAACAAAACTTTTAGTGGATTTCTACTTATTTTATTAAATATCATCTCCACCAAACAGGACAAGCTTGCATCTGTTATAGTTTTGGAGAAAAATGTGTTCATTTCATGTATGCGCGAAATGCCTTAAAAATGGCTTTAAAATGGATTTGGAGCATGGAGACGATTATCTCGGGATTGCAAGATAACCAAACAAAACTTTTAGTGGATTTCTACTTATTTTATTAAATATCATCTCCACCAAACAGGACAAGCTTGCATGTGTTATAGTTTTGGAGAAAAATGTGTTCATTTCATGTATGCGCAAAATGCCTTTGAAATGGCTTTAAAATGGATTTGGAGCATGGAGACGATTATCTCGGGATTGCAAGATAACCAAACAAAACTTTTAGTGGATTTCTACTTATTTTATTAAATATCATCTCCACCAAACAGGACAAGCTTGCATCTGTTATAGTTTTGGAGAAAAATGTGTTCATTTCATGTATGCGCGAAATGCCTTAAAAATGGCTTTAAAATGGATTTGGAGCATGGAGACGATTATCTCGGGATTGCAAGATAACCAAACAAAACTTTTAGTGGATTTCTACTTATTTTATTAAATATCATCTCCACCAAACAGGACAAGCTTGCATCTGTTATAGTTTTGGAGAAAAATGTGTTCATTTCATGTATGCGCGAAATGCCTTAAAAATGGCTTTAAAATGGATTTGGAGCATGGAGACGATTATCTCGGGATTGCAAGATAACCAAACAAAACTTTTAGTGGATTTCTACTTATTTTATTAAATATCATCTCCACCAAACAGGACAAGCTTGCATCTGTTATAGTTTTGGAGAAAAATGTGTTCATTTCATGTATGCGCGAAATGCCTTAAAAATGGCTTTAAAATGGATTTGGAGCATGGAGACGATTATCTCGGGATTGCAAGATAACCAAACAAAAATTTTAGTGGATTTCTACTTATTTTATTAAATATCATCTCCACCAAACAGGACAAGCTTGCATCTGTTATAGTTTTGGAGAAAAATGTGTTCATTTCATGTATGCGCGAAATGCCTTAAAAATGGCTTTAAAATTGATTTGGAGCATGGAGACGATTATCTCGGGATTGCAAGATAACCAAACAAAACTTTTAGTGGATTTCTACTTATTTTATTAAATATCATCTCCACCAAACAGGACAAGCTTGCATCTGTTATAGTTTTGGAGAAAAATGTGTTCATTTCATGTATGCGCGAAATGCCTTAAAAATGGCTTTAAAATGGATTTGGAGCATTGAGACGATTATCTCGGGATTGCAAGATAACCAAACAAAACTTTTAGTGGATTTCTACTTATTTTATTAAATATCATCTCCACCAAACAGGACAAGCTTGCATGTGTTATAGTTTTGGAGAAAAATGTGTTCATTTCATGTATGCGCAAAATGCCTTTGAAATGGCTTTAAAATGGATTTGGAGCATGGAGACGATTATCTCGGGATTGCAAGATAACCGAACAAAACTTTTAGTGGATTTCTACTTATTTTATTAAATATCATCTCCACCAAACAGGACAAGCTTGCATCTGTTATAGTTTTGGAGAAAAATGTGTTCATTTCATGTATGCGCGAAATGCCTTAAAATGGCTTTAAAATGGATTTGGAGCATGGAGACGATTATCTCGGGATTGCAAGATAACCAAACAAAAATTTTAGTGGATTTCTACTTATTTTATTAAATATCATCTCCACCAAACAGGACAAGCTTGCATCTGTTATAGTTTTGGAGAAAAATGTGTTCATTTCATGTATGCGCGAAATGCCTTAAAAATGGCTTTAAAATGGATTTGGAGCATGGAGACGATTATCTCGGGATTGCAATATAACCAAACAAAACTTTTAGTGGATTTCTACTTATTTTATTAAATATCATCTCCACCAAACAGGACAAGCTTGCATCTGTTATAGTTTTGGAGAAAAATGTGTTCATTTCATGTATGCGCGAAATGCCTTAAAAATGGCTTTAAAATGGATTTGGAGCATGGAGACGATTATCTCGGGATTGCAAGATAACCAAACAAAACTTTTAGTGGAGTTCTACTTATTTTATTAAATATCATCTCCACCAAACAGGACAAGCTTGCATCTGTTATAGTTTTGGAGAAAAATGTGTTCATTTCATGTATGCGCGAAATGCCTTAAAAATGGCTTTAAAATGGATTTGGAGCATGGAGACGATTATCTCGGGATTGCAAGATAACCAAACAAAACTTGTAGTGGATTTCTACTTATTTTATTAAATATCATCTCCACCAAACAGGACAAGCTTGCATCTGTTATAGTTTTGGAGAAAAATGTGTTCATTTCATGTATGCGCGAAATGCCTTAAAAATGGCTTTAAAATGGATTTGGAGCATGGAGACGATTATCTCGGGATTGCAAGATAACCAAACAAAACTTTTAGTGGATTTCTACTTATTTTATTAAATATCATCTCCACCAAACAGGACAAGCTTGCATCTGTTATAGTTTTGGAGAAAAATGTGTTCATTTCATGTATGCGCGAAATGCCTTAAAAATGGCTTTAAAATGGATTTGGAGCATGGAGACGATTATCTCGGGATTGCAAGATAACCAAACAAAACTTTTAGTGGATTTCTACTTATTTTATTAAATATCATCTCCACCACCAAACAGGACAAGCTTGCATGTGTTATAGTTTTGGAGAAAAATGTGTTCATTTCATGTATGCGCAAAATGCATTAAATGGCTTTAAAATGGATTTGGAGCATGGAGACGATTATCTCAGGATGGCAATATAAACAAACGAAACTTTTAGTAGATTTCTACTTATTTTATTAAATATTATCTCCACCAAACAGGACAAGCTTGCATCTGTTATAGTTTTGGAGAAAAATGTGTTCATTTCATGTATGCGCGAAATGCCTTAAAAATGGCTTTAAAATGGATTTGGAGCATGGAGACGATTATCTCGGGATTGCAAGATAACCAAACAAAACTTTTAGTGGATTTCTACTTATTTTTTTAAATATAATCTCCACCAAACAGGACAAGCTTGCATGTGTTATAGTTTTGGAGAAAAATGTGTTCATTTCATGTATGCGCAAAATGCCTTTGAAATGGCTTTAAAATGGATTTGGAGCATGGAGACGATTATCTCGGGATTGCAAGATAACCAAACAAAACTTTTAGTGGATTTCTACTTATTTTATTAAATATCATCTCCACCAAACAGGACAAGCTTGCATCTGTTATAGTTTTGGAGAAAAATGTGTTCATTTCATGTATGCGCGAAATGCCTTAAAAATGGCTTTAAAATGGATTTGGAGCATGGAGACGATTATCTCGGGATTGCAAGATAACCAAACAAAACTTTTAGTGGATTTCTACTTATTTTATTAAATATCATCTCCACCAAACAGGACAAGCTTGCATCTGTTATAGTTTTGGAGAAAAATGTGTTCATTTCATGTATGCGCGAAATGCCTTAAAAATGGCTTTAAAATGGATTTGGAGCATGGAGACGATTATCTCGGGATTGCAAGATAACCAAACAAAAATTTTAGTGGATTTCTACTTATTTTATTAAATATCATCTCCACCAAACAGGACAAGCTTGCATCTGTTATAGTTTTGGAGAAAAATGTGTTCATTTCATGTATGCGCGAAATGCCTTAAAAATGGCTTTAAAATGGATTTGGAGCATGGAGACGATTATCTCGGGATTGCAAGATAACCAAACAAAACTTTTAGTGGATTTCTACTTATTTTATTAAATATCATCTCCACCAAACAGGAGAAGCTTGCATCTGTTATAGTTTTGGAGAAAAATGTGTTCATTTCATGTATGCGCGAAATGCCTTAAAAATGGCTTTAAAATGGATTTGGAGCATGGAGACGATTATCTCGGGATTGCAAGATAACCAAACAAAACTTTTAGTGGATTTCTACTTATTTTATTAAATATCATCTCCACCAAACAGGACAAGCTTGCATGTGTTATAGTTTTGGAGAAAAATGTGTTCATTTCATGTATGCGCAAAATGCCTTTGAAATGGCTTTAAAATGGATTTGGAGCATGGAGACGATTATCTCGGGATTGCAAGATAACCAAACAAAACTTTTAGTGGATTTCTACTTATTTTATTAAATATCATCTCCACCAAACAGGACAAGCTTGCATCTGTTATAGTTTTGGAGAAAAATGTGTTCATTTCATGTATGCGCGAAATGCCTTAAAAATGGCTTTAAAATGGATTTGGAGCATGGAGACGATTATCTCGGGATTGCAAGATAACCAAACAAAACTTTTAGTGGATTTCCACTTATTTTATTAAATATCATCTCCACCAAACAGGACAAGCTTGCATCTGTTATAGTTTTGGAGAAAAATGTGTTCATTTCATGTATGCGCGAAAGGCCTTAAAAATGGCTTTAAAATGGATTTGGAGCATGGAGACGATTATCTCGGGATTGCAAGATAACCAAACAAAACTTTTAGTGGATTTCTACTTATTTTATTAAATATCATCTCCACCAAACAAGACAAGCTTGCATCTGTTATAGTTTTGGAGAAAAATGTGTTCATTTCATGTATGCGCGAAATGCCTTAAAAATGGCTTTAAAATGGATTTGGAGCATGGAGACGATTATCTCGGGATTGCAAGATAACCAAACAAAACTTTTAGTGGATTTCTACTTATTTTATTAAATATCATCTCCACCAAACAGGACAAGCTTGCATCTGTTATAGTTTTGGAGAAAAATGTGTTCATTTCATGTATGCGCGAAATGCCTTAAAAATGGCTTTAAAATGGATTTGGAGCATGGAGACGATTATCTCGGGATTGCAAGATAACCAAACAAAACTTTTAGTGGATTTCTACTTATTTTATTAAATATCATCTCCACCAAACAGGACAAGCTTGCATGTGTTATAGTTTTGGAGAAAAATGTGTTCATTTCATGTATGCGCAAAATGCCTTTGAAATGGCTTTAAAATGGATTTGGAGCATGGAGACGATTATCTCAGGATGGCAATATAAACAAACGAAACTTTTAGTAGATTTCTACTTATTTTATTAAATATTATCTCCACCAAACAGGACAAGCTTGCATCTGTTATAGTTTTGGAGAAAAATGTGTTCATTTCATGTATGCGCGAAATGCCTTAAAAATGGCTTTAAAATGGATTTGGAGCATGGAGACGATTATCTCGGGATTGCAATATAACCAAACAAAACTTTTAGTGGATTTCTACTTATTTTATTAAATATCATCTCCACCAAACAGGACAAGCTTGCATCTGTTATAGTTTTGGAGAAAAATGTGTTCATTTCATGTATGCGCGAAATGCCTTAAAAATGGCTTTAAAATGGATTTGGAGCATGGAGACGATTATCTCGGGATTGCAAGATAACCAAACAAAAATTTTAGTGGATTTCTACTTATTTTATTAAATATCATCTCCACCAAACAGGACAAGCTTGCATCTGTTATAGTTTTGGAGAAAAATGTGTTCATTTCATGTATGCGCAAAATGCCTTAAAAATGGCTTTAAAATGGATTTGGAGCATGGAGACGATTATCTCGGGATTGCAAGATAACCAAACAAAAATTTTAGTGGATTTCTACTTATTTTATTAAATATCATCTCCACCAAACAGGACAAGCTTGCATCTGTTATAGTTTTGGAGAAAAATGTGTTCATTTCATGTATGCGCGAAATGCCTTAAAAATGGCTTTAAAATGGATTTGGAGCATGGAGACGATTATCTCGGGATTGCAAGATAACCAAACAAAACTTTTAGTGGATTTCTACTTATTTTATTAAATATCATCTCCACCAAACAGGAGAAGCTTGCATCTGTTATAGTTTTGGAGAAAAATGTGTTCATTTCATGTATGCGCGAAATGCCTTAAAAATGGCTTTAAAATGGATTTGGAGCATGGAGACGATTATCTCGGGATTGCAAGATAACCAAACAAAACTTTTAGTGGATTTCTACTTATTTTATTAAATATCATCTCCACCAAACAGGACAAGCTTGCATGTGTTATAGTTTTGGAGAAAAATGTGTTCATTTCATGTATGCGCAAAATGCCTTTGAAATGGCTTTAAAATGGATTTGGAGCATGGAGACGATTATCTCGGGATTGCAAGATAACCAAACAAAACTTTTAGTGGATTTCTACTTATTTTATTAAATATCATCTCCACCAAACAGGACAAGCTTGCATCTGTTATAGTTTTGGAGAAAAATGTGTTCATTTCATGTATGCGCGAAATGCCTTAAAAATGGCTTTAAAATGGATTTGGAGCATGGAGACGATTATCTCGGGATTGCAAGATAACCAAACAAAACTTTTAGTGGATTTCTACTTATTTTATTAAATATCATCTCCACCAAACAGGACAAGCTTGCATCTGTTATAGTTTTGGAGAAAAATGTGTTCATTTCATGTATGCGCGAAACGCCTTAAAAATGGCTTTAAAATGGATTTGGAGCATGGAGACGATTATCTCGGGATTGCAAGATAACCAAACAAAACTTTTAGTGGATTTCTACTTATTTTATTAAATATCATCTCCACCAAACAGGACAAGCTTGCATCTGTTATAATTTTGGAGAAAAATGTGTTCATTTCATGTATGCGCGAAATGCCTTAAAAATGGCTTTAAAATGGATTTGGAGCATGGAGACGATTATCTCGGGATTGCAAGATAACCAAACAAAACTTTTAGTGGATTTCTACTTATTTTATTAAATATCATCTCCACCAAACAGGACAAGCTTGCATGTGTTATAGTTTTGGAGAAAAATGTGTTCATTTCATGTATGCGCAAAATGCCTTTGAAATGGCTTTAAAATGGATTTGGAGCATGGAGACGATTATCTCAGGATGGCAATATAAACAAACGAAACTTTTAGTAGATTTCTACTTATTTTATTAAATATTATCTCCACCAAACAGGACAAGCTTGCATCTGTTATAGTTTTGGAGAAAAATGTGTTTATTTCATGTATGCGCGAAATGCCTTAAAAATGGCTTTAAAATGGATTTGGAGCATGGAGACGATTATCTCGGGATTGCAAGATAACCAAACAAAACTTTTAGTGGATTTCTACTTATTTTATTAAATATCATCTAAACCAAACAGGACAAGCTTGCATCTGTTATAGTTTTGGAGAAAAATGTGTTCATTTCATGTATGCGCGAAATGCCTTAAAAATGGCTTTAAAATGGATTTGGAGCATGGAGACGATTATCTCGGGATTGCAATATAACCAAACAAAACTTTTAGTGGATTTCTACTTATTTTATTAAATATCATCTCCACCAAACAGGACAAGCTTGCATCTGTTATAGTTTTGGAGAAAAATGTGTTCATTTCATGTATGCGCGAAATGCCTTAAAGATGGCTTTAAAATGGATTTGGAGCATGGAGACGATTATCTCGGGATTGCAAGATAACCAAACAAAAATTTTAGTGGATTTCTACTTATTTTATTAAATATCATCTCCACCAAACAGGACAAGCTTGCATCTGTTATAGTTTTGGAGAAAAATGTGTTCATTTCATGTATGCGCGAAATGCCTTAAAAATGGCTTTAAAATGGATTTGGAGCATGGAGACGATTATCTCGGGATTGCAAGATAACCAAACAAAACTTTTAGTGGAATTCTACTTATTTTATTAAATATCATCTCCACCAAACAGGACAAGCTTGCATCTGTTATAGTTTTGGAGAAAAATGTGTTCATTTCATGTATGCGCGAAATGCCTTAAAAATGGCTTTAAAATGGATTTGGAGCATGGAGACGATTATCTCGGGATTGCAAGATAACCAAACAAAACTTTTAGTGGATTTCTACTTATTTTATTAAATATCATCTCCACCAAACAGGACAAGCTTGCATGTGTTATAGTTTTGGAGAAAAATGTGTTCATTTCATGTATGCGCAAAATGCCTTTGAAATGGCTTTAAAATGGATTTGGAGCATGGAGACGATTATCTCGGGATTGCAAGATAACCAAACAAAACTTTTAGTGGATTTCTACTTATTTTATTAAATATCATCTCCACCAAACAGGACAAGCTTGCATCTGTTATAGTTTTGGAGAAAAATGTGTTCATTTCATGTATGCGCGAAATGCCTTAAAAATGGCTTTAAAATGGATTTGGAGCATGGAGACGATTATCTCGGGATTGCAAGATAACCAAACAAAACTTTTAGTGGATTTCTACTTATTTTATTAAATATCATCTCCACCAAACAGGACAAGCTTGCATCTGTTATAGTTTTGGAGAAAAATGTGTTCATTTCATGTATGCGCGAAATGCCTTAAAAATGGCTTTAAAATGGATTTGGAGCATGGAGACGATTATCTCGGGATTGCAAGATAACCAAACAAAACTTTTAGTGGATTTCTACTTATTTTATTAAATATCATCTCCACCAAACAGGACAAGCTTGCATCTGTTATAGTTTTGGAGAAAAATGTGTTCATTTCATGTATGCGCGAAATGCCTTAAAAATGGCTTTAAAATGGATTTGGAGCATGGAGACGATTATCTCGGGATTGCAAGATAACCAAACAAAACTTTTAGTGGATTTCTACTTATTTTATTAAATATCATCTCCACCAAACAGGACAAGCTTGCATCTGTTATAGTTTTGGAGAAAAATGTGTTCATTTCATGTATGCGCGAAATGCCTTAAAAATGGCTTTAAAATGGATTTGGAGCATGGAAACGATTATCTCGGGATTGCAAGATAACCAAACAAAACTTTTAGTGGATTTCTACTTATTTTATTAAATATCATCTCCACCAAACAGGACAAGCTTGCATCTGTTATAGTTTTGGAGAAAAATGTGTTCATTTCATGTATGCGCGAAATGCCTTAAAAATGGCTTTAAAATGGATTTGGAGCATGGAGACGATTATCTCGGGATTGCAATATAACCAAACAAAACTTTTAGTGGATTTCTACTTATTTTATTAAATATCATCTCCACCAAACAGGACAAGCTTGCATCTGTTATAGTTTTGGAGAAAAATGTGTTCATTTCATGTATGCGCGAAATGCCTTAAAAATGGCTTTAAAATGGATTTGGAGCATGGAGACGATTATCTCGGGATTGCAAGATAACCAAAGAAATCTTTTAGTGGATTTCTACTTATTTTATTAAATATCATCTCCACCAAACAGGACAAGCTTGCATCTGTTATAGTTTTGGAGAAAAATGTGTTCATTTCATGTATGCGCGAAATGGCTTTAAAATGGATTTGGAGCATGGAGACGATTATCTCGGGATTGCAAGATAACCAAACAAAACTTTTAGTGGATTTCTACTTATTTTATTAAATATCATCTCCACCAAACAGGACAAGCTTGCATGTGTTATAGTTTTGGAGAAAAATGTGTTCATTTCATGTATGCGCAAAATGCCTTTGAAATGGCTTTAAAATGGATTTGGAGCATGGAGACGATTATCTCGGGATTGCAAGATAACCAAACAAAACTTTTAGTGGATTTCTACTTATTTTATTAAATATCATCTCCACCAAACAGGACAAGCTTGCATCTGTTATAGTTTTGGAGAAAAATGTGTTCATTTTATGTATGCGCGAAATGCCTTAAAAATGGCTTTAAAATGGATTTGGAGCATGGAGACGATTATCTCGGGATTGCAAGATAACCAAACAAAACTTTTAGTGGATTTCTACTTATTTTATTAAATATCATCTCCACCAAACAGGACAAGCTTGCATCTGTTATAGTTTTGGAGAAAAATGTGTTCATTTCATGTATGCGCGAAATGCCTTAAAAATGGCTTTAAAATGGATTTGGAGCATGGAGACGATTATCTCGGGATTGCAAGATAACCAAACAAAACTTTTAGTGGATTTCTACTTATTTTATTAAATATCATCTCCACCAAACAGGACAAGCTTGCATGTGTTATAGTTTTGGATTAAAATGTGTTCATTTCATGTATGCGCAAAATGCCTTTGAAATGGCTTTAAAATGGATTTGGAGCATGGAGACGATTATCTCAGGATGGCAATATAAACAAACGAAACTTTTAGTAGATTTCTACTTATTTTATTAAATATTATCTCCACCAAACAGGACAAGCTTGCATCTGTTATAGTTTTGGAGAAAAATGTGTTCATTTCATGTATGCGCGAAATGCCTTAAAAATGGCTTTAAAATGGATTTGGAGCATGGAGACGATTATCTCGGGATTGCAAGATAACCAAACAAAACTTTTAGTGGATTTCTACTTATTTTATTAAATATCATCTCCACCAAACAGGACAAGCTTGCATCTGTTATAGTTTTGGAGAAAAATGTGTTCATTTCATGTAGGCGCGAAATGCCTTAAAAATGGCTTTAAAATGGATTTGGAGCATGGAGACGATTATCTCGGGATTGCAATATAACCAAACAAAACTTTTAGTGGATTTCTACTTATTTTATTAAATATCATCTCCACCAAACAGGACAAGCTTGCATCTGTTATAGTTTTGGAGAAAAATGTGTTCATTTCATGTATGCGCGAAATGCCTTAAAAATGGCTTTAAAATGGATTTGGAGCATGGAGACGATTATCTCGGGATTGCAAGATAACCAAACAAAAATTTTAGTGGATTTCTACTTATTTTATTAAATATCATCTCCACCAAACAGGACAAGCTTGCATCTGTTATAGTTTTGGAGAAAAATGTGTTCATTTCATGTATGCGCGAAATGCCTTAAAAATGGCTTTAAAATGGATTTGGAGCATGGAGACGATTATCTCGGGATTGCAAGATAACCAAACAAAACTTTTAGTGGATTTCTACTTATTTTATTAAATATCATCTCCACCAAACAGGACAAGCTTGCATCTGTTATAGTTTTGGAGAAAAATGTGTTCATTTCATGTATGCGCGAAATGCCTTAAAAATGGCTTTAAAATGGATTTGGAGCATGGAGACGATTATCTCGGGATTGCAAGATAACCAAACAAAACTTTTAGTGGATTTCTACTTATTTTATTAAATATCATCTCCACCAAACAGGACAAGCTTGCATGTGTTATAGTTTTGGAGAAAAATGTGTTCATTTCATGTATGCGCAAAATGCCTTTGAAATGGCTTTAAAATGGATTTGGAGCATGGAGACGATTATCTCGGGATTGAAAGATAACCAAACAAAACTTTTAGTGGATTTCTACTTATTTTATTAAATATCATCTCCACCAAACAGGACAAGCTTGCATCTGTTATAGTTTTGGAGAAAAATGTGTTCATTTCATGTATGCGCGAAATGCCTTAAAAATGGCTTTAAAATGGATTTGGAGCATGGAGACGATTATCTCGGGATTGCAAGATAACCAAACAAAACTTTTAGTGGATTTCTACTTATTTTATTAAATATCATCTCCACCAAACAGGACAAGCTTGCATCTGTTATAGTTTTGGAGAAAAATGTGTTCATTTCATGTATGCGCGAAATGCCTTAAAAATGGCTTTAAAATGGATTTGGAGCATGGAGACGATTATCTCGGGATTGCAAGATAACCAAACAAAACTTTTAGTGGATTTCTACTTATTTTATTAAATATCATCTCCACCAAACAGGACAAGCTTGCATCTGTTATAGTTTTGGAGAAAAATGTGTTCATTTCATGTATGCGCGAAATGCCTTAAAAATGGCTTTAAAATGGATTTGGAGCATGGAGACGATTATCTCGGGATTGCAAGATAACCAAACAAAACTTTTAGTGGATTTCTACTTATTTTATTAAATATCATCTCCACCAAACAGGACAAGCTTGCATGTGTTATAGTTTTGGAGAAAAATGTGTTCATTTCATGTATGCGCAAAATGCCTTTGAAATGGCTTTAAAATGGATTTGGAGCATGGAGACGATTATCTCAGGATGGCAATATAAACAAACGAAACTTTTAGTAGATTTCTACTTATTTTATTAAATATTATCTCCACCAAACAGGACAAGCTTGCATCTGTTATAGTTTTGGAGAAAAATGTGTTCATTTCATGTATGCGCGAAATGCCTTAAAAATGGCTTTAAAATGGATTTGGAGCATGGAGACGATTATCTCGGGATTGCAAGATAACCAAACAAAACTTTTAGTGGATTTCTACTTATTTTATTAAATATCATCTCCACCAAACAGGACAAGCTTGCATCTGTTATAGTTTTGGAGAAAAATGTGTTCATTTCATGTATGCGCGAAATGCCTTAAAAATGGCTTTAAAATGGATTTGGAGCATGGAGACGATTATCTCGGGATTGCAAGATAACCAAACAAAACTTTTAGTGGATTTCTACTTATTTTATTAAATATCATCTCCACCAAACAGGACAAGCTTGCATCTGTTATAGTTTTGGAGAAAAATGTGTTCATTTCATGTATGCGCGAAATGCCTTAAAAATGGCTTTAAAATGGATTTGGAGCATGGAGACGATTATCTCGGGATTGCAAGATAACCAAACAAAAATTTTAGTGGATTTCTACTTATTTTATTAAATATCATCTCCACCAAACAGGACAAGCTTGCATCTGTTATAGTTTTGGAGAAAAATGTGTTCATTTCATGTATGCGCGAAATGCCTTAAAAATGGCTTTAAAATGGATTTGGAGCATGGAGACGATTATCTCGGGATTGCAAGATAACCAAACAAAACTTTTAGTGGATTTCTACTTATTTTATTAAATATCATCTCCACCAAACAGGACAAGCTTGCATCTGTTATAGTTTTGGAGAAAAATGTGTTCATTTCATGTATGCGCGAAATGCCTTAAAAATGGCTTTAAAATGGATTTGGAGCATGGAGACGATTATCTCGGGATTGCAAGATAACCAAACAAAACTTTTAGTGGATTTCTACTTATTTTATTAAATATCATCTCCACCAAACAGGACAAGCTTGCATCTGTTATAGTTTTGGAGAAAAATGTGTTCATTTCATGTATGCGCGAAATGCCTTAAAAATGGCTTTAAAATGGATTTGGAGCATGGAGACGATTATCTCGGGATTGCAAGATAACCAAACAAAACTTTTAGTGGATTTCTACTTATTTTATTAAATATCATCTCCACCAAACAGGACAAGCTTGCATCTGTTATAGTTTTGGAGAAAAATGTGTTCATTTCATGTATGCGCGAAATGCCTTAAAAATGGCTTTAAAATGGATTTGGAGCATGGAGACGATTATCTCGGGATTGCAAGATAACCAAACAAAACTTTTAGTGGATTTCTACTTATTTTATTAAATATCATCTCCACCAAACAGGACAAGCTTGCATCTGTTATAGTTTTGGAGAAAAATGTGTTCATTTCATGTATGCGCGACATGCCTTAAAAATGGCTTTAAAATGGATTTGGAGCATGGAGACGATTATCTCGGGATTGCAATATAACCAAACAAAACTTTTAGTGGATTTCTACTTATTTTATTAAATATCATCTCCACCAAACAGGACAAGCTTGCATCTGTTATAGTTTTGGAGAAAAATGTGTTCATTTCATGTATGCGCGAAATGCCTTAAAAATGGATTTAAAATGGATTTGGAGCATGGAGACGATTATCTCGGGATTGCAAGATAACCAAACAAAAATTTTAGTGGATTTCTACTTATTTTATTAAATATCATCTCCACCAAACAGGACAAGCTTGCATCTGTTATAGTTTTGGAGAAAAATGTGTTCATTTCATGTATGCGCGAAATGCCTTAAAAATGGCTTTAAAATGGATTTGGAGCATGGAGACGATTATCTCGGGATTGCAAGATAACCAAACAAAACTTTTAGTGGATTTCTACTTATTTTATTAAATATCATCTCCACCAAACAGGACAAGCTTGCATCTGTTATAGTTTTGGAGAAAAATGTGTTCATTTCATGTATGCGCGAAATGCCTTAAAAATGGCTTTAAAATGGATTTGGAGCATGGAGACGATTATCGCGGGATTGGAAGATAACCAAACAAAACTTTTAGTGGATTTCTACTTATATTATTAAATATCATCTCCACCAAACAGGACAAGCTTGCATGTGTTATAGTTTTGGAGAAAAATGTGTTCATTTCATGTATGCGCAAAATGCCTTTGAAATGGCTTTAAAATGGATTTGGAGCATGGAGACGATTATGTCGGGATTGCAAGATAACCAAACAAAACTTTTAGGGGATTTCTACTTATTTTATTAAATATCATCTCCACCAAACAGGACAAGCTTGCATCTGTTATAGTTTTGGAGAAAAATGTGTTCATTTCATGTATGCGCGAAATGCCTTAAAAATGGCTTTAAAATGGATTTGGAGCATGGAGACGATTATCTCGGGATTGCAAGATAACCAAACAAAACTTTTAGTGGATTTCTACTTATTTTATTAAATATCATCTCCACCAAACAGGACAAGCTTGCATCTGTTATAGTTTTGGAGAAAAATGTGTTCATTTCATGTATGCGCGAAATGCCTTAAAAATGGCTTTAAAATGGATTTGGAGCATGGAGACGATTATCTCGGGATTGCAAGATAACCAAACAAAACTTTTAGTGGATTTCTACTTATTTTATTAAATATCATCTCCACCAAACAGGACAAGCTTGCATCTGTTATAGTTTTGGAGAAAAATGTGTTCATTTCATGTATGCGCGAAATGCCTTAAAAATGGCTTTAAAATGGATTTGGAGCATGGAGACGATTATCTCGGGATTGCAAGATAACCAAACAAAACTTTTAGTGGATTTCTACTTATTTTATTAAATATCATCTCCACCAAACAGGACAAGCTTGCATCTGTTATAGTTTTGGAGAAAAATGTGTTCATTTCATGTATGCGCGAAATGCCTTAAAAATGGCTTTAAAATGGATTTGGAGCATGGAGACGATTATCTCGGGATTGCAAGATAACCAAACAAAACTTTTAGTGGATTTCTACTTATTTTATTAAATATCATCTCCACCAAACAGGACAAGCTTGCATGTGTTATAGTTTTGGAGAAAAATGTGTTCATTTCATGTATGCGCAAAATGCCTTTGAAATGGCTTTAAAATGGATTTGGAGCATGGAGACGATTATCTCAGGATGGCAATATAAACAAACGAAACTTTTAGTAGATTTCTACTTATTTTATTAAATATTATCTCCACCAAACAGGACAAGCTTGCATCTGTTATAGTTTTGGAGAAAAATGTGTTCATTTCATGTATGCGCGAAATGCCTTAAAAATGGCTTTAAAATGGATTTGGAGCATGGAGACGATTATCTCGGGATTGCAAGATAACCAAACAAAACTTTTAGTGGATTTCTACTTATTTTATTAAATATCATCTCCACCAAACAGGACAAGCTTGCATCTGTTATAGTTTTGGAGAAAAATGTGTTCATTTCATGTATGCGCGAAATGCCTTAAAAATGGCTTTAAAATGGATTTGGAGCATGGAGACGATTATCTCGGGATTGCAATATAACCAAACAAAACTTTTAGTGGATTTCTACTTATTTTATTAAATATCATCTCCACCAAACAGGACAAGCTTGCATCTGTTAAAGTTTTGGAGAAAAATGTGTTCATTTCATGTATGCGCGAAATGCCTTAAAAATGGCTTTAAAATGGATTTGGAGCATGGAGACGATTATCTCGGGATTGCAAGATAACCAAACAAAACTTTTAGTGGATTTCTACTTATTTTATTAAATATCATCTCCACCAAACAGGACAAGCTTGCATGTGTTATAGTTTTGGAGAAAAATGTGTTCATTTCATGTATGCGCAAAATGCCTTTGAAATGGCTTTAAAATGGATTTGGAGCATGGAGACGATTATCTCGGGATTGCAAGATAACCAAACAAAACTTTTAGTGGATTTCTACTTATTTTATTAAATATCATCTCCACCAAACAGGACAAGCTTGCATCTGTTATAGTTTTGGAGAAAAATGTGTTCATTTCATGTATGCGCGAAATGCCTTAAAAATGGCTTTAAAATGGATTTGGAGCATGGAGACGATTATCTCGGGATTGCAAGATAACCAAACAAAACTTTTAGTGGATTTCTACTTATTTTATTAAATATCATCTCCACCAAACAGGACAAGCTTGCATCTGTTATAGTTTTGGAGAAAAATGTGTTCATTTCATGTATGCGCGAAATGCCTTAAAAATGGCTTTAAAATGGATTTGGAGCATGGAGACGATTATCTCGGGATTGCAAGATAACCAAACAAAACTTTTAGTGGATTTCTACTTATTTTATTAAATATCATCTCCACCAAACAGGACAAGCTTGCATCTGTTATAGTTTTGGAGAAAAATGTGTTCATTTCATGTATGCGCGAAATGCCTTAAAAATGGCTTTAAAATGGATTTGGAGCATGGAGACGATTATCTCGGGATTGCAAGATAACCAAACAAAACATTTAGTGGATTTCTACTTATTTTATTAAATATCATCTCCACTAAACAGGACAAGCTTGCATCTGTTATAGTTTTGGAGAAAAATGTGTTCATTTCATGTATGCGCGAAATGCCTTAAAAATGGCTTTAAAATGGATTTGGAGCATGGAGACGATTATCTCGGGATTGCAAGATAACCAAACAAAACTTTTAGTGGATTTCTACTTATTTTATTAAATATCATCTCCACCAAACAGGACAAGCTTGCATGTGTTATAGTTTTGGAGAAAAATGTGTTCATTTCATGTATGCGCAAAATGCCTTTGAAATGGCTTTAAAATGGATTTGGAGCATTGAGACGATTATCTCAGGATGGCAATATAAACAAACGAAACTTTTAGTAGATTTCTACTTATTTTATTAAATATTATCTCCACCAAACAGGACAAGATTGCATCTGTTATAGTTTTGGAGAAAAATGTGTTCATTTCATGTATGCGCGAAATGCCTTAAAAATGGCTTTAAAATGGATTTGGAGCATGGAGACGATTATCTCGGGATTGCAAGATAACCAAACAAAACTTTTAGTGGATTTCTACTTATTTTATTAAATATCATCTCCACCAAACAGGACAAGCTTGCATCTGTTATAGTTTTGGAGAAAAATGTGTTCATTTCATGTATGCGCGAAATGCCTTAAAAATGGCTTTAAAATGGATTTGGAGCATGGAGACGATTATCTCGGGATTGCAATATAAAAAAACAAAACTTTTAGTGGATTTCTACTTATTTTATTAAATATCATCTCCACCAAACAGGACAAGCTTGCATCTGTTATAGTTTTGGAGAAAAATGTGTTCATTTCATGTATGCGCGAAATGCCTTAAAAATGGCTTTAAAATGGATTTGGAGCATGGAGACGATTATCTCGGGATTGCAAGATAACCAAACAAAACTTTTAGTGGATTTCTACTTATTTTATTAAATATCATCTCCACCAAACAGGACAAGCTTGCATCTGTTATAGTTTTGGAGAAAAATGTGTTCATTTCATGTATGCGCGAAATGCCTTAAAAATGGCTTTAAAATGGATTTGGAGCATGGAGACGATTATCTCGGGATTGCAAGATAACCAAACAAAACTTTTAGTGGATGTCTACTTATTTTATTAAATATCATCTCCACCAAACAGGACAAGCTTGCATCTGTTATAGTTTTGGAGAAAAATGTGTTCATTTCATGTATGCGCGAAATGCCTTAAAAATGGCTTTAAAATGGATTTGGAGCATGGAGACGATTATCTCGGGATTGCAATATAACCAAACAAAACTTTTAGTGGATTTCTACTTATTTTATTAAATATCATCTCCACCAAACAGGACAAGCTTGCATCTGTTATAGTTTTGGAGAAAAATGTGTTCATTTCATGTATGCGCGAAATGCCTTAAAAATGGCTTTAAAATGGATTTGGAGCATGGAGACGATTATCTCGGGATTGCAAGATAACCAAACAAAAATTTTAGTGGATTTCTACTTATTTTATTAAATATCATCTCCACCAAACAGGACAAGCTTGCATCTGTTATAGTTTTGGAGAAAAATGTGTTCATTTCATGTATGCGCAAAATGCCTTAAAAATGGCTTTAAAATGGATTTGGAGCATGGAGACGATTATCTCGGGATTGCAAGATAACCAAACAATACTTTTAGTGGATTTCTACTTATTTTATTAAATATCATCTCCACCAAACAGGACAAGCTTGCATCTGTTATAGTTTTGGAGAAAAATGTGTTCATTTCATGTATGCGCGAAATGCCTTAAAAATGGCTTTAAAATGGATTTGGAGCATGGAGACGATTATCTCGGGATTGCAAGATAACCAAACAAAACTTTTAGTGGATTTCTACTTATTTTATTAAATATCATCTCCACCAAACAGGACAAGCTTGCATGTGTTATAGTTTTGGAGAAAAATGTGTTCATTTCATGTATGCGCAAAATGCCTTTGAAATGGCTTTAAAATGGATTTGGAGCATGGAGACGATTATCTCGGGATTGCAAGATAACCAAACAAAACTTTTAGAGGATTTCTACTTATTTTATTAAATATCATCTCCACCAAACAGGACAAGCTTGCATCTGTTATAGTTTTGGAGAAAAATGTGTTCATTTTATGTATGCGCGAAATGCCTTAAAAATGGCTTTAAAATGGATTTGGAGCATGGAGACGATTATCTCGGGATTGCAAGATAACGAAACAAAACTTTTAGTGGATTTCTACTTATTTTATTAAATATCATCTCCACCAAACAGGACAAGCTTGCATCTGTTATAGTTTTGGAGAAAAATGTGTTCATTTCATGTATGCGCGAAATGCCTTAAAAATGGCTTTAAAATGGATTTAGAGCATGGAGACGATTATCTCGGGATTGCAAGATAACCAAACAAAACTTTTAGTGGATTTCTACTTATTTTATTAAATATCATCTCCACCAAACAGGACAAGCTTGCATCTGTTATAGTTTTGGAGAAAAATGTGTTCATTTCATGTATGCGCGAAATGCCTTAAAAATGGCTTTAAAATGGATTTGGAGCATGGAGACGATTATCTCGGGATTGCAAGATAACCAAACAAAACTTTTAGTGGATTTCTACTTATTTTATTAAATATCATCTCCACCAAACAGGACAAGCTTGCATCTGTTATAGTTTTGGAGACAAATGTGTTCATTTCATGTATGCGCGAAATGCCTTAAAAATGGCTTTAAAATGGATTTGGAGCATGGAGACGATTATCTCGGGATTGCAAGATAACCAAACAAAACTTTTAGTGGATTTCTACTTATTTTATTAAATATCATCTCCACCAAACAGGACAAGCTTGCATGTGTTATAGTTTTGGAGAAAAATGTGTTCATTTCATGTATGCGCAAAATGCCTTTGAAATGGCTTTAAAATGGATTTGGAGCATGGAGACGATTATCTCAGGATGGCAATATAAACAAACGAAACTTTTAGTAGATTTCTACTTATTTTATTAAATATTATCTCCACCAAACAGGACAAGCTTGCATCTGTTATAGTTTTGGAGAAAAATGTGTTCATTTCATGTATGCGCAAAATGCCTTAAAAATGGCTTTAAAATGGATTTGGAGCATGGAGACGATTATCTCGGGATTGCAAGATAACCAAACAAAAATTTTAGTGGATTTCTACTTATTTTATTAAATATCATCTCCACCAAACAAGACAAGCCTGCATCTGTTATAGTTTTGGAGAAAAATGTGTTCATTTCATGTATGCGCGAAATGCCTTAAAAATGGCTTTAAAAAGGATTTGGAGCATGGAGACGATTATCTCGGGATTGCAATATAACCAAACAAAACTTTTAGTGGATTTCTACTTATTTTATTAAATATCATCTCCACCAAACAGGACAAGCTTGCATCTGTTATAGTTTTGGAGAAAAATGTGTTCATTTCATGTATGCGCGAAATGCCTTAAAAATGGCTTTAAAATGGATTTGGAGCATGGAGACGATTATCTCGGGATTGCAAGATAACCAAACAAAACTTTTAGTGGATTTCTACTTATTTTATTAAATATCATCTCCACCAAACAGGACAAGCTTGCATCTGTTATAGTTTTGGAGAAAAATGTGTTCATTTCATGTATGCGCGAAATGCCTTAAAAATGGCTTTAAAATGGATTTGGAGCATGGAGACGATTATCTCGGGATTGCAAGATAACCAAACAAAACTTTTAGTGGATTTCTACTTATTTTATTAAATATCATCTCCACCAAACAGGACAAGCTTGCATGTGTTATAGTTTTGGAGAAAAATGTGTTCATTTCATGTATGCGCAAAATGCCTTTGAAATGGCTTTAAAATGGATTTGGAGCATGGAGACGATTATCTCGGGATTGCAAGATAACCAAACAAAACTTTTAGTGGATTTCTACTTATTTTATTAAATATCATCTCCACCAAACAGGACAAGCTTGCATCTGTTATAGTTTTGGAGAAAAATGTGTTCATTTCATGTATGCGCGAAATGCCTTAAAAATGGCTTTAAAATGGATTTGGAGCATGGAGACGATTATCTCGGGATTGCAAGATAACCAAACAAAACTTTTAGTGGATTTCTACTTATTTTATTAAATATCATCTCCACCAAACAGGACAAGCTTGCATCTGTTATAGTTTTGGAGAAAAATGTGTTCATTTCATGTATGCGCGAAATGCCTTAAAAATGGCTTTAAAATGGATTTGGAGCATGGAGACGATTATCTCGGGATTGCAAGATAACCAAACAAAACTTTTAGTGGATTTCTACTTATTTTATTAAATATCATCTCCACCAAACAGGACAAGCTTGCATGTGTTATAGTTTTGGAGAAAAATGTGTTCATTTCATGTATGCGCAAAATGCCTTTGAAATGGCTTTAAAATGGATTTGGAGCATGGAGACGATTATCTCGGGATTGCAAGATAACCAAACAAAACTTTTAGTGGATTTCTACTTATTTTATTAAATATCATCCCCACCAAACAGGACAAGCTTGCATCTGTTATAGTTTTGGAGAAAAATGTGTTCATTTTATGTATGCGCGAAATGCCTTAAAAATGGCTTTAAAATGGATTTGGAGCATGGAGACGATTATCTCGGGATTGCAAGATAACCAAACAAAACTTTTAGTGGATTTCTACTTATTTTATTAAATCTCATCTCCACCAAACAGGACAAGCTTGCATCTGTTATAGTTTTGGAGAAAAATGTGTTCATTTCATGTATGCGCGAAATGCCTTAAAAATGGCTTTAAAATGGATTTGGAGCATGGAGACGATTATCTCGGGATTGCAAGATAACCAAACAAAACTTTTAGTGGATTTCTACTTATTTTATTAAATATCATCTCCACCAAACAGGACAAGCTTGCATGTGTTATAGTTTTGGAGAAAAATGTGTTCATTTCATGTATGCGCAAAATGCCTTTGAAATGGCTTTAAAATGGATTTGGAGCATGGAGACGATTATCTCAGGATGGCAATATAAACAAACGAAACTTTTAGTAGATTTCTACTTATTTTCTTAAATATTATCTCCACCAAACAGGACAAGCTTGCATCTGTTATAGTTTTGGAGAAAAATGTGTTCATTTCATGTATGCGCGAAATGCCTTAAAAATGGCTTTAAAATGGACTTGGAGCATGGAGACGATTATCTCGGGATTGCAAGATAACCAAACAAAAATTTTAGTGGATTTCTACTTATTTTATTAAATATCATCTCCACCAAACAGGACAAGCTTGCATCTGTTATAGTTTTGGAGAAAAATGTGTTCATTTCATGTATGCGCGAAATGCCTTAAAAATGGCTTTAAAATGGATTTGGAGCATGGAGACGATTATCTCGGGATTGCAATATAACCAAACAAAACTTTTAGTGGATTTCTACTTATTTTATTAAATATCATCTCCACAAAACAGGACAAGCTTGCATCTGTTATAGTTTTGGAGAAAAATGTGTTCATTTCATGTATGCGCGAAATGCCTTAAAAATGGCTTTAAAATGGATTTGGAGCATGGAGACGATTATCTCGGGATTGCAAGATAACCAAACAAAACTTTAGTGGATTTCTACTTATTTTATTAAATATCATCTCCACCAAACAGGACAAGCTTGCATCTGTTATAGTTTTGGAGAAAAATGTGTTCATTTCATGTATGCGCGAAATGCCTTAAAAATGGCTTTAAAATGGATTTGGAGCATGGAGACGATTATCTCGGGATTGCAAGATAACCAAACAAAACTTTTAGTGGATTTCTACTTATTTTATTAAATATCATCTCCACCAAACAGGACAAGCTTGCATGTGTTATAGTTTTGGAGAAAAATGTGTTCATTTCATGTATGCGCAAAATGCCTTTGAAATGGCTTTAAAATGGATTTGGAGCATGGAGACGATTATCTCAGGATGGCAATATAAACAAACGAAACTTTTAGTAGATTTCTACTTATTTTATTAAATATTATCTCCACCAAACAGGACAAGCTTGCATCTGTTATAGTTTTGGAGAAAAATGTGTTCATTTCATGTATGCGCAAAATGCCTTAAAAATGGCTTTAAAATGGATTTGGAGCATGGAGACGATTATCTCGGGATTGCAAGATAACCAAACAAAAATTTTAGTGGATTTCTACTTATTTTATTAAATATCATCTCCACCAAACAGGACAAGCTTGCATCTGTTATAGTTTTGGAGAAAAATGTGTTCATTTCATGTATGCGCGAAATGCCTTAAAAATGGCTTTAAAATGGATTTGGAGCATGGAGACGATTATCTCGGGATTGCAATATAACCAAACAAAACTTTTAGTGGATTTCTACTTATTTTATTAAATATCATCTCCACCAAACAGGACAAGCTTGCATCTGTTATAGTTTTGGAGAAAAATGTGTTCATTTCATGTATGCGCAAAATGCCTTAAAAATGGCTTTAAAATGGATTTGGAGCATGGAGACGATTATCTCGGGATTGCAAGATAACCAAACAAAAATTTTAGTGGATTTCTACTTATTTTATTAAATATCATCTCCACCAAACAGGACAAGCTTGCATCTGTTATAGTTTTGGAGAAAAATGTGTTCATTTCATGTATGCGCGAAATGCCTTAAAAATGGCTTTAAAATGGATTTGGAGCATGGAGACGATTATCTCGGGATTGCAATATAACCAAACAAAACTTTTAGTGGATTTCTACTTATTTTATTAAATATCATCTCCACCAAACAGGACAAGCTTGCATCTGTTATAGTTTTGGAGAAAAATGTGTTCATTTTATGTATGCGCGAAATGCCTTAAAAATGGCTTTAAAATGGATTTGGAGCATGGAGACGATTATCTCGGGATTGCAAGATAACCAAACAAAACTTTTAGTGGATTTCTACTTATTTTATTAAATATCATCTCCACCAAACAGGACAAGCTTGCATGTGTTATAGTTTTGGAGAAAAATGTGTTCATTTCATGTATGCGCAAAATGCCTTTGAAATGGCTTTAAAATGGATTTGGAGCATGGAGACGATTATCTCAGGATGGCAATATAAACAAACGAAACTTTTAGTAGGTTTCTACTTATTTTATTAAATATTATCTCCACCAAACAGGACAAGCTTGCATCTGTTATATTTTGGAGAAAAATGTGTTCATTTCATGTATGCGCGAAATGCCTTAAAAATGGCTTTAAAATGGATTTGGAGCATGGAGACGATTATCTCGGGATTGCAAGATAACCAAACAAAAATTTTAGTGGATTTCTACTTATTTTATTAAATATCATCTCCACCAAACAGGACAAGCTTGCATCTGTTATAGTTTTGGAGAAAAATGTGTTCATTTCATGTATGCGCGAAATGCCTTAAAAATGGCTTTAAAATGGATTTGGAGCATGGAGACGATTATCTCGGGATTGCAATATAACCAAACAAAACTTTTAGTGGATTTCTACTTATTTTATTAAATATCATCTCCACAAAACAGGACAAGCTTGCATCTGTTATAGTTTTGGAGAAAAATGTGTTCATTTCATGTATGCGCGAAATGCCTTAAAAATGGCTTTAAAATGGATTTGGAGCATGGAGACGATTATCTCGGGATTGCAAGATAACCAAACAAAACTTTAGTGGATTTCTACTTATTTTATTAAATATCATCTCCACCAAACAGGACAAGCTTGCATCTGTTATAGTTTTGGAGAAAAATGTGTTCATTTCATGTATGCGCGAAATGCCTTAAAAATGGCTTTAAAATGGATTTGGAGCATGGAGACGATTATCTCGGGATTGCAAGATAACCAAACAAAACTTTTAGTGGATTTCTACTTATTTTATTAAATATCATCTCCACCAAACAGGACAAGCTTGCATGTGTTATAGTTTTGGAGAAAAATGTGTTCATTTCATGTATGCGCAAAATGCCTTTGAAATGGCTTTAAAATGGATTTGGAGCATGGAGACGATTATCTCAGGATGGCAATATAAACAAACGAAACTTTTAGTAGATTTCTACTTATTTTATTAAATATTATCTCCACCAAACAGGACAAGCTTGCATCTGTTATAGTTTTGGAGAAAAATGTGTTCATTTCATGTATGCGCGAAATGCCTTAAAAATGGCTTTAAAATGGATTTGGAGCATGGAGACGATTATCTCGGGATTGCAATATAACCAAACAAAACTTTTAGTGGATTTCTACTTATTTTATTAAATATCATCTCCACCAAACAGGACAAGCTTGCATCTGTTATAGTTTTGGAGAAAAATGTGTTCATTTCATGTATGCGCGAAATGCCTTAAAAATGGCTTTAAAATGGATTTGGAGCATGGAGACGATTATCTCGGGATTGCAAGATAACCAAACAAAAATTTTAGTGGATTTCTACTTATTTTATTAAATATCATCTCCACCAAACAGGACAAGTGTTACGGGGGGCTGTCTGATAATAACTGAAAGGAGTATCAGACAGTCAGGGTCCACCGTGCAAAGACTTTGCTGCAGACTATGGCAGAGTGCAATACCTCTGTTAACTCACAGAAGGATATAATAAGTAAGTAAAGCAATTCCTCCCTTACTTGGAGGGTGTGTGGAATGATCTCTGTTAATAATCACAGAGACAAAGGCAATGTGTGCGAAATGGCACCTACCTAGGTCCGCTCTTCTAGTGGTGCAAAAGAGACGAACAGCAGCGTAAGCCGCACAAAGCTCCTACCTGCGTTCGCTCCACTAGTGTGCGAGGACACGAACCACTAGATATGGCACCTGCCTAGGTCCGCTCTTCTAGTGGTGCAAAAGAGACGAACAGCAGCGTAAGCCGCACAAAGCTCCTACCTCTGTTCGCTCCCCTAGTGTGCGAGGATACGAACAACTGCCAGACGCAGTATAAGGAACGTTACCCTAGCGGCAACGTCCACCTACGAGTAGAATCACAAGGCCCAGCCAGACCATGTGCCTCAGGCACCTGCCTATGTCCGCTCCCCTAAGAGGTAAGGATACGGACAGCAGCCGAAGCTGTAAGGTATAAGAACGCTACCCTGCCGGTAGCGCTCACCTAGCATAGACAGAGGAATGCCTAGAGGAACGCGCACAGAGCGTTAACTCATATGCATGAACCAAGAGGACTGAGCACCATGCGGCGTGTGTCAGGGTCTTATATAGACTCTGTGCCTCATCCAAGATGGAGGACACCAGAGCCAATCCGCTGCCAGAACGACAGGAGTGACGTCATGCTGGCCTATCACCGAGCAAGACGTCACAAGCACATGACCAGCGACCAATCGGCATAGAAGGTGTCAGAGACATGTGACCTCGTGTCAGCGATGATGTCACCCGCACATGTGCAATGGCTCCAAGATTGGACTTAGTCTCCGGCGCTCGCACATGTGCAGTAGCAAGAAATCTGGACTTAGTCTCCGGCGCTCGCACATGTGCAGTAGCAAGAAATCTGGACTTAGTCTCCAGCGCTCGCACATGTGCAGTAGCAAGAAATCTGGACTTAGTCTCCAGCGCTCGCACATGTGCAGTAGCAAGAAATCTGGACTTAGTCTCCAGCGCTCGCACATGTGCAGTAGCAAGAAATCTGGACATAGTCTCCAGTGCTCGCAGCAACCGTAACAGTACCTCCCCCTCAAGGGCCCCCCTCCCGGCGACGCAGGTAATCGGCAACTAAGTCGGGAGCATGGACAGCCTCCTCAGGCTCCCAAGAGCGATGTTCCGGGCCATAGCCCTCCCAATCTATCAAGAAGAACCTGCGCCCTCTAACCATCTTAGAACCAACTATGGCTCGTACCTCATAGCTAGAGCGAGAGGAATCAGAGGCAGGAGAGCGCACTTCACGAGCGTGAGGTAAAATAACCGGCTTTAGCAGTGAGACATGGAATTTGTCATGAATCCTAAGATGGACAGGTAACTTCAATTGATAGACTACAGGATTTACCTGTCGAAGAACCTCATAAGGACCCAGGAAGCGAGGAGCAAATTTGACAGAGCTCACTCTAAGTCTCACGTGTTTTGCAGAGAGCCACACAAAGTCCCCTGGAGAAAAGACAGGAGCCGGGCGACGAAACCGATCGGACACCGTCTTCATACGGTCCTTAGCTGCTTGGATCGACTCTTGAGTCCGATCCCAAACCTCTCTGGCATTAGTTGCCCAGTCAGCCACAAGAGGAGGAGGTGCAGCAGCGGGAAACGGTACTGGTACTCTAGGGTGTTGCCCATTATTGAGTACGAACGGTGTCTGCCCAGTGGCCTCAGCCAGCGAATTGTTAAGGGCAAATTCTGCCCAGGGTAGGAGGGAGGACCAGTTATCGTGGTTCTCAGCAACAAAGTGTCGAAGGTATATAATCATAGATTGATTGGTACGTTCAACCAAACCATTAGTCTCCGGATGGTATGCCGAAGAGAGATTCAACTCAATTTGCAGAAGGCTACAAAGATCTCGCCAGAAACGGGAAGTAAATTGCGGGCCTCTATCACAAATGATACGATCTGGCATCCCGTGAAGCCTAAAGACATGCTTGAGGAATAGTTTGGCTAGTACCCTGGAAGATGGGATTCTCGATAACGGTACGAGATGAACCATCCGGGAGAAATGGTCCGTAATGACCCACACAAATCTATGTCCCTGTGAACATGGAAGATCACCCACAAAGTCCATGCCTACCACCTCCCATGGTCTATCTGGCACTGGTAAAGGATGCAAGAGCCCGGCCGGTCTCTGCCGTAATGGACGGTTGCGAGCACACGAGTAGCAGGAACCGACATATCTCTTGACGTGGCTGGCTAAGTGTGGCCACCAATACCACCTCTCCAGTAACTCTCGTGTCCGCCTAATACCAAAATGCCCACCCACCTTTGAGGTGTGGGCCCATGACAGTATATCATTCTGTCGATCAGGCGGAACAAAGGTCTTGCCCGGTGGGATTTGGTCTAACGTCACAGGGGAGAGCGTATGAAAAACCCTGTAGGGAAGGATAAGACGAGGTTCGTCAATCTCTTCCTGGGTAGAAAGCATAGAGCGAGACAGGGCGTCTGCCTTGTTATTCTTACTCCCAGACAGATAGTTGATGGAGAAGTGAAAGCGGGAGAAAAACAAGGACCAGCGGGCTTGGCGAGGATTCAGACGCTGAGCGGTTTGTAAGTACGTCAGATTCTTATGGTCTGTATAGACCTGGAAAGGATGTTTCGCTCCTTCCAGCAAGTGACGCCACTCCTCCAAGGCTAATCTCAAGGCGAGCAGTTCCCTATCCCCAATGGTATAGTTTCTCTCTGCCGGTGAAAAGGTTTTAGCAAAGAAGAAACACGGCCTTTTTCTACCTGCACCGTTCTTTTGATACAAGACCGCACCAGCACCCACTGAAGAGGCATCAACCTCTAAGAGGAAGGGCTTATTCTCATCGGGTCTTTGAAGAACGGGGGCAGTTGAAAAGTGTCTTTTTACTGCCTCAAAAGCCTGAGATGTCTCAGTAGACCAGGCTTTGGGATTAGCACCTTTCTTAGTCAAGGCCACCAAAGGGGCCACCAAAGTAGAAAAATGGGGTATGAACTGCCTGTAATAATTTATGAATCCTAAGAAGCGTTGCACCGCCTTCAAGGAATGAGGTTCGGACCATTGCAGGACAGCAGAGAGCTTTGCAGGATCCATAGCCAGGCCCTCTTGTGAGATAATGTAACCCAAAAAAGGCAATGAGGACTGCTCGAATACACATTTCTCGAGTTTAGCAAACAATGAGTGCTCCCTTAAACGGGAAAGGACACGAACGACATCCTGACGATGAGTCTCCAGATCAGGAGAAAAAATCAGGATGTCGTCCAGATACACCACTACTGAGGATAACAGTAAATCCCTGAACACATCGTTTACGAAGTCCTGAAATACTGCGGGTGCATTACATAACCCAAAAGGCATGACGAGGTATTCATAGTGACCGTCTCGGGTTTTAAAAGCGGTCTTCCATTCGTCACCCTTTCGAATTCGTACCAAGTTATACGCACCCCGCAGATCCAACTTCGTAAAAACTTGAGCTCCTCTCAGTCTGTCAAAGAGCTCCGAAATTAAAGGTAATGGGTATTTGTTCTTTATTGTGATTGCGTTGAGACCCCTGTAATCTATGCAGGGACGCAAATCACCCTCTTTCTTCCGAACAAAGAAAAACCCAGCTCCCGCGGGAGAGACAGACTTACGAATGAACCCCTTCTCTAAACTCTCTCTTATATAGGTCGACATGGCCTCCGACTCAGGTATCGACAGGGGGTAAACCCTGCCTTTAGGTGGAACCGAACCTGGGATAAGGTCTATGGCACAGTCATACGGCCTATGGGGTGGAAGAACCTCAGCACCCTGTTTGGAGAACACGTCAGCGAAATCCAAATAGGGTGTAGGTATGGGAGAGAGATCAGTTGATGCAACCGCAACGACCTTAGGTGGTAAGGGAAGACATCGGGACTGACATTTCGAACCCCAACTAATAATGCTGTCAGACTCCCAGTCAATGTGAGGAGCATGAGTCCGAAGCCATGGAAGACCCAGAAGGACGTCGTCTATACCCTCAGGCAAAACAAGAAAAGAAATCTCCTCTATGTGACCCTGAGACAGGGAAAGGCGCAAGGGAACTGTCCTCAATGTAATGGAGTCAGACAACATAGTTCCATTAACAACACGGACAGGAATAGGCGCCTCTAACATGATAGAGGGAATATTGTGTCCCTTTACAAATCCTGAGGACACAAAAATCCCGTCAGCTCCGGAATCCACAAAAGCCATAATAGGCCATGTATTCTCAGATAACGAGAGCTGACCTGGGATACAACACTTAGAGGGTGCAGAAGACGTCTCTAGTAACCCCCCTCTAATGGTTACTAGGCCAGGGAGTTTCCCTGACGACTAGGACACTTGTTGGCATAGTGCCCAGCCTGACGACATACGTAACATATAGGAGGACCAGACTTGCGTAGTCTGGAGGACGTATGACCTAACTCCATAGGAGTGGGAGATGTTTCAGATGCTGAGGAAGATGGTAATGGACCCTCAACAACTGGAATAGCCCGATGCTTAGGGCGTGAGGAAGAGACCTCGAGTCTACGTTCCTTATGGCGTACATCGATCCTCGTTGCTACTGTGATCAAGTCCTCCAGAGAAGCAGGGACCTCACGAGTAGCAAGGGCATCCTTGACATAGCCTGCCAACCCTCTCCAGAAGATAGGAATCAACACCTTCTCTGGCCAATCTAGTTCTGCCACCAGAGTTCTAAAAGCAATGGCATAAGAACTAGTGGATAACGAACCCTGAGATAGATCTAACAGTCTCAGGGCCGCATCATGGGTAACCTGCGGACCCATGAATACCGCCTTAAGAGCATCAAGAAAGTCTTGATGTCTCAGAGTAACCACATCAGAGCGCTCCCATAGGGGAGTCGCCCATTCTAAGGCTTTGTCCTGAAGTAAGGAGATGATAAAGCCTACTCTGGACCTCTCCGTAGAGAAGCGAGAAGAGTTGACCTCTAGGTGTATCTGACACTGACTAATGAAACCACGACATGATCTGGCATCGCCAGAATATCTGTTTGGCAGAGCAAGTCGAGGATCATGTGCAGATGTCACCATGGTCTGAGGTTTATCCTCTATACTCTTGAGCCGTGACTCAAGTACTTGTATGTAACGGTGTAACTGCTGATATTCTGCCATAACTGCCAGACCCTTGGCTCAGTCCTAATGTTACGGGGGGCTGTCTGATAATAACTGAAAGGAGTATCAGACAGTCAGGGTCCACCGTGCAAAGACTTTGCTGCAGACTATGGCAGAGTGCAATACCTCTGTTAACTCACAGAAGGATATAAGTAAGTAAAGCAATTCCTCCCTTACTTGGAGGGTGTGTGGAATGATCTCTGTTAATAATCACAGAGACAAAGGCAATGTGTGCGAAATGGCACCTACCTAGGTCCGCTCTTCTAGTGGTGCAAAAGAGACGAACAGCAGCGTAAGCCGCACAAAGCTCCTACCTGCGTTCGCTCCACTAGTGTGCGAGGACACGAACCACTAGATATGGCACCTGCCTAGGTCCGCTCTTCTAGTGGTGCAAAAGAGACGAACAGCAGCGTAAGCCGCACAAAGCTCCTACCTCTGTTCGCTCCCCTAGTGTGCGAGGATACGAACAACTGCCAGACGCAGTATAAGGAACATTACCCTAGCGGCAACGTCCACCTACGAGTAGAATCACAAGGCCCAGCCAGACCATGTGCCTCAGGCACCTGCCTATGTCCGCTCCCCTAAGAGGTAAGGATACGGACAGCAGCCGAAGCTGTAAGGTATAAGAACGCTACCCTGCCGGTAGCGCTCACCTAGCATAGACAGAGGAATGCCTAGAGGAACGCGCACAGAGCGTCTACTCATATGCATGAACCAAGAGGACTGAGCACCATGCGGCGTGTGTCAGGGTCTTATATAGACTCTGTGCCTCATCCAAGATGGAGGACACCAGAGCCAATCCGCTGCCAGAACGACAGGAGTGACGTCATGCTGGCCTATCACCGAGCAAGACGTCACAAGCACATGACCAGCGACCAATCGGCATAGAAGGTGTCAGAGACATGTGACCTCGTGTCAGCGATGATGTCACCCGCACATGTGCAATGGCTCCAAGATTGGACTTAGTCTCCGGCGCTCGCACATGTGCAGTAGCAAGAAATCTGGACTTAGTCTCCGGCGCTCGCACATGTGCAGTAGCAAGAAATCTGGACTTAGTCTCCAGCGCTCGCACATGTGCAGTAGCAAGAAATCTGGACTTAGTCTCCAGCGCTCGCACATGTGCAGTAGCAAGAAATCTGGACTTAGTCTCCAGCGCTCGCACATGTGCAGTAGCAAGAAATCTGGACATAGTCTCCAGTGCTCGCAGCAACCGTAACAACAAGCTTGCATCTGTTATAGTTTTGGAGAAAAATGTGTTCATTTCATGTATGCGCGAAATGCCTTAAAAATGGCTTTAAAATGGATTTGGAGCATGGAGACGATTATCTCGGGATTGCAAGATAACCAAACAAAACTTTTAGTGGATTTCTACTTATTTTATTAAATATCATCTCCACCAAACAGGACAAGCTTGCATCTGTTATAGTTTTGGAGAAAAATGTGTTCATTTCATGTATGCGCGAAATGCCTTAAAAATGGCTTTAAAATGGATTTGGAGCATGGAGACGATTATCTCGGGATTGCAAGATAACCAAACAAAACTTTTAGTGGATTTCTACTTATTTTATTAAATATCATCTCCACCAAACAGGACAAGCTTGCATGTGTTATAATTTTGGAGAAAAATGTGTTCATTTCATGTATGCGCAAAATGCCTTTGAAATGGCTTTAAAATGGATTTGGAGCATGGAGACGATTATCTCGGGATTGCAAGATAACCAAACAAAACTTTTAGTAGATTTCTACTTATTTTATTAAATATCATCTCCACCAAACAGGACAAGCTTGCATCTGTTATAGTTTTGGAGAAAAATGTGTTCATTTCATGTATGCGCGAAATGCCTTAAAAATGGCTTTAAAATGGATTTGGAGCATGGAGACGATTATCTCGGGATTGCAAGATAACCAAACAAAACTTTAGTGGATTTCTACTTATTTTATTAAATATCATCTCCACCAAACAGGACAAGCTTGCATCTGTTATAGTTTTGGAGAAAAATGTGTTCATTTCATGTATGCGCGAAATGCCTTAAAAATGGCTTTAAAATGGATTTGGAGCATGGAGACGATTATCTCGGGATTGCAAGATAACCAAACAAAACTTTTAGTGGATTTCTGCTTATTTTATTAAATATCATCTCCACCAAACAGGACAAGCTTGCATCTGTTATAGTTTTGGAGAAAAATGTGTTCATTTCATGTATGCGCGAAATGCCTTAAAAATGGCTTTAAAATGGATTTGGAGCATGGAGACGATTATCTCGGGATTGCAAGATAACCAAACAAAACTTTTAGTGGATTTCTACTTATTTTATTAAATATCATCTCCACCAAACAGGAAAAGCTTGCATCTGTTATAGTTTTGGAGAAAAATGTGTTCATTTCATGTATGCGCGAAATGCCTTAAAAATGGCTTTAAAATGGATTTGGAGCATGGAGACGATTATCTCGGGATTGCAAGATAACCAAACAAAACTTTTAGTGGATTTCTACTTATTTTATTAAATATCATCTCCACCAAACAGGACAAGCTTGCATCTGTTATAGTTTTGGAGAAAAATGTGTTCA
Source organism: Anomaloglossus baeobatrachus (assembly GCF_048569485.1). NCBI lineage: Eukaryota > Metazoa > Chordata > Amphibia > Anura > Aromobatidae > Anomaloglossus > Anomaloglossus baeobatrachus. The sequence goes on along the minus strand of NW_027445101.1, from coordinate 40,188 downwards.
TTTCATGTATGCGCGAAATGCCTTAAAAATGGCTTTAAAATGGATTTGGAGTATGGAGACAATTATCTCGGGATTGCAAGATAACCAAACAAAACTTTTAGTGGATTTCTACTTATTTTATTAAATATCATCTCCACCAAACAGGACAAGCTTGCATGTGTTATAGTTTTGGAGAAAAATGTGTTCATTTCATGTATGCGCAAAATGCCTTTGAAATGGCTTTAAAATGGATTTGGAGCATGGAGACGATTATCTCGGGATTGCAAGATAACCAAACAAAACTTTTAGTGGATTTCTACTTATTTTATTAAATATCATCTCCACCAAACAGGACAAGCTTGCATCTGTTATAGTTTTGGAGAAAAATGTGTTCATTTCATGTATGCGCGAAATGCCTTAAAAATGGCTTTAAAATGGATTTGGAGCATGGAGACGATTATCTCGGGATTGCAAGATAACCAAACAAAACTTTTAGTGGATTTCTACTTATTTTATTAAATATCATCTCCACCAAACAGGACAAGCTTGCATGTGTTATAGTTTTGGAGAAAAATGTGTTCATTTCATGTATGCGCAAAATGCCTTTGAAATGGCTTTAAAATGGATTTGGAGCATGGAGACGATTATCTCGGGATTGCAAGATAACCAAACAAAACTTTTAGTGGATTTCTACTTATTTTATTAAATATCATCTCCACCAAACAGGACAAGCTTGCATCTGTTATAGTTTTGGAGAAAAATGTGTTCATTTCATGTATGCGTGAAATGCCTTAAAAATGGCTTTAAAATGGATTTGGAGCATGGAGACGATTATCTCGGGATTGCAAGATAACCAAACAAAACTTTTAGTGGATTTCTACTTATTTTATTAAATATCATCTCCACCAAACAGGACAAGCTTGCATCTGTTATAGTTTTGGAGAAAAATGTGTTCATTTCATGTATGCGCGAAATGCCTTAAAAATGGCTTTAAAATGGATTTGGAGCATGGAGACGATTATCTCGGGATTGCAAGATAACCAAACAAAACTTTTAGTGGATTTCTACTTATTTTATTAAATATCATCTCCACCAAACAGGACAAGCTTGCATCTGTTATAGTTTTGGAGAAAAATGTGTTCATTTCATGTATGCGCGAAATGCCTTAAAAATGGCTTTAAAATGGATTTGGAGCATGGAGACGATTATCTCGGGATTGCAAGATAACCAAACAAAACTTTTAGTGGATTTCTACTTATTTTATTAAATATCATCTCCACCAAACAGGACAAGCATGCATCTGTTATAGTTTTGGAGAAAAATGTGTTCATTTCATGTATGCGCGAAATGCCTTAAAAATGGCTTTAAAATGGATTTGGAGCATGGAGACGATTATCTCGGGATTGCAAGATAACCAAACAAAACTTTTAGTGGATTTCTACTTATTTTATTAAATATCATCTCCACCAAACAGGACAAGCTTGCATGTGTTATAGTTTTGGAGAAAAATGTGTTCATTTCATGTATGCGCAAAATGCCTTTGAAATGGCTTTAAAATGGATTTGGAGCATGGAGACGATTATCTCAGGATGGCAATATAAACAAACGAAACTTTTAGTAGATTTCTACTTATTTTATTAAATATTATCTCCACCAAACAGGACAAGCTTGCATCTGTTATAGTTTTGGAGAAAAATGTGTTCATTTCATGTATGCGCGAAATGCCTTAAAAATGGCTTTAAAATGGATTTGGAGCATGGAGACGATTATCTCGGGATTGCAAGATAACCAAACAAAACTTTTAGTGGATTTCTACTTATTTTATTAAATATCATCTCCACCAAACAGGACAAGCTTGCATCTGTTATAGTTTTGGAGAAAAATGTGTTCATTTCATGTATGCGCGAAATGCCTTAAAAATGGCTTTAAAATGGATTTGGAGCATGGAGACGATTATCTCGGGATTGCAATATAACCAAACAAAACTTTTAGTGGATTTCTACTTATTTTATTAAATATCATCTCCACCAAACAGGACAAGCTTGCATCTGTTATAGTTTTGGAGAAAAATGTGTTCATTTCATGTATGCGCGAAATGCCTTAAAAATGGCTTTAAAATGGATTTGGAGCATGGAGACGATTATCTCGGGATTGCAAGATAACCAAACAAAAATTTTAGTGGATTTCTACTTATTTTATTAAATATCATCTCCACCAAACAGGACAAGCTTGCATGTGTTATAGTTTTGGAGAAAAATGTGTTCATTTCATGTATGCGCAAAATGCCTTTGAAATGGCTTTAAAATGGATATGGAGCATGGAGACGATTATCTCGGGATTGCAAGATAACCAAACAAAACTTTTAGTGGATTTCTACTTATTTTATTAAATATCATCTCCACCAAACAGGACAAGCTTGCATCTGTTAAAGTTTTGGAGAAAAATGTGTTCATTTCATGTATGCGCGAAATGCCTTAAAAATGGCTTTAAAATGGATTTGGAGCATGGAGACGATTATCTCGGGATTGCAAGATAACCAAACAAAACTTTTAGTGGATTTCTACTTATTTTATTAAATATCATCTCCACCAAACAGGACAAGCTTGCATCTGTTATAGTTTTGGAGAAAAATGTGTTCATTTCATGTATGCGCGAAATGCCTTAAAAATGGCTTTAAAATGGATTTGGAGCATGGAGACGATTATCTCGGGATTGCAAGATAACCAAACAAAACTTTTAGTGGATTTCTACTTATTTTATTAAATATCATCTCCACCAAACAGGACAAGCTTGCATCTGTTATAGTTTTGGAGAAAAATGTGTTCATTTCATGTATGCGCGAAATGCCTTAAAAATGGCTTTAAAATGGATTTGGAGCATGGAGACGATTATCTCGGGATTGCAAGATAACCAAACAAAACTTTTAGTGGATTTCTACTTATTTTATTAAATATCATCTCCACCAAACAGGACAAGCTTGCATCTGTTATAGTTTTGGAGAAAAATGTGTTCATTTCATGTATGCGCGAAATGCCTTAAAAATGGCTTTAAAATGGATTTGGAGCATGTAGACGATTATCTCGGGATTGCAAGATAACCAAACAAAACTTTTAGTGGATTTCTACTTATTTTATTAAATATCATCTCCACCAAACAGGACAAGCTTGCATGTGTTATAGTTTTGGAGAAAAAAGTGTTCATTTCATGTATGCGCAAAATGCCTTTGAAATGGCTTTAAAATGGATTTGGAGCATGGAGACGATTATCTCAGGATGGCAATATAAACAAACGAAACTTTTAGTAGATTTCTACTTATTTTATTAAATATTATCTCCACCAAACAGGACAAGCTTGCATCTGTTATAGTTTTGGAGAAAAATGTGTTCATTTCATGTATGCGCGAAATGCCTTAAAAATGGCTTTAAAATGGATTTGGAGCATGGAGACGATTATCTCAGGATTGCAAGATAACCAAACAAAACTTTTAGTGGATTTCTACTTATTTTATTAAATATCATCTCCACCAAACAGGACAAGCTTGCATCTGTTATAGTTTTGGAGAAAAATGTGTTCATTTCATGTATGCGCGAAATGCCTTAAAAATGGCTTTAAAATGGATTTGGAGCATGGAGACGATTATCTCGGGATTGCAATATAACCAAACAAAACTTTTAGTGGATTTCTACTTATTTTATTAAATATCATCTCCACCAAACAGGACAAGCTTGCATCTGTTATAGTTTTGGAGAAAAATGTGTTCATTTCATGTATGCGCGAAATGCCTTAAAAATGGCTTTAAAATGGATTTGGAGCATGGAGACGATTATCTCGGGATTGCAAGATAACCAAACAAAAATTTTAGTGGATTTCTACTTATTTTATTAAATATCATCTCCACCAAACAGGACAAGCTTGCATCTGTTATAGTTTTGGAGAAAAATGTGTTCATTTCATGTATGCGCGAAATGCCTTAAAAATGGCTTTAAAATGGATTTGGAGCATGGAGACGATTATCTCGGGATTGCAAGCTAACCAAACAAAACTTTTAGTGGATTTCTACTTATTTTATTAAATATCATCTCCACCAAACAGGACAAGCTTGCATCTGTTATAGTTTTGGAGAAAAATGTGTTCATTTCATGTATGCGCGAAATGCCTTAAAAATGGCTTTAAAATGGATTTGGAGCATGGAGACGATTATCTCGGGATTGCAAGATAACCAAACAAAACTTTTAGTGGATTTCTACTTATTTTATTAAATATCATCTCCACCAAACAGGACAAGCTTGCATGTGTTATAGTTTTGGAGAAAAATGTGTTCATTTCATGTATGCGCAAAATGCCTTTGAAATGGCTTTAAAATGGATTTGGAGCATGGAGACGATTATCTCGGGATTGCAAGATAACCAAACAAAACTTTTAGTGGATTTCTACTTATTTTATTAAATATCATCTCCACCAAACAGGACAAGCTTGCATCTGTTATAGTTTTGGAGAAAAATGTGTTCATTTCATGTATGCGCGAAATGCCTTAAAAATGGCTTTAAAATGGATTTGGAGCATGGAGACGATTATCTCGGGATTGCAAGATAACCAAACAAAAATTTTAGTGGATTTCTACTTATTTTATTAAATATCATCTCCACCAAACAGGACAAGCTTGCATCTGTTATAGTTTTGGAGAAAAATGTGTTCATTTCATGTATGCGCGAAATGCCTTAAAAATGGCTTCAAAATGGATTTGGAGCATGGAGACGATTATCTCGGGATTGCAAGATAACCAAACAAAACTTTTAGTGGATTTCTACTTATTTTATTAAATATCATCTCCACCAAACAGGACAAGCTTGCATGTGTTATAGTTTTGGAGAAAAATGTGTTCATTTCATGTATGCGCAAAATGCCTTTGAAATGGCTTTAAAATGGATTTGGAGCATGGAGACGATTATCTCGGGATTGCAAGATAACCAAACAAAACTTTTAGTGGATTTCTACTTATTTTATTAAATATCATCTCCACCAAACAGGACAAGCTTGCATCTGTTATAGTTTTGGAGAAAAATGTGTTCATTTCATGTATGCGCGAAATGCCTTAAAAATGGCTTTAAAATGGATTTGGAGCATGGAGACGATTATCTCGGGATTCTCCAAAACTATAACAGATGCAAGCTTGTCCTGTTTGGTGGAGATGATATTTAATAAAATAAGTAGAAATCCACTAAAAGTTTTGTTTGGTTATCTTGCAATCCCGAGATAATCGTCTCCATGCTCCAAATCCATTTTAAAGCCATTTTTAAGGCATTTCGCGCATACATGAAATGAACACATTTTTCTCCAAAACTATAACAGATGCAAGCTTGTCCTGTTTGGTGGAGATGATATTTAATAAAATAAGTAGAAATCCACTAAAAGTTTTGTTTGGTTATCTTGCAATCCCGAGATAATCGTCTCCATGCTACAAATCCATTTTAAAGCCATTTTTAAGGCATTTCGCGCATACATGAAATGAACACATTTTTCTCCAAAACTATAACAGATGCAAGCTTGTCCTGTTTGGTGGAGATGATATTTAATAAAATAAATAAGGCATTTCGCGCATACATGAAATGAACACATTTTTCTCCAAAACTATAACAGATGCAAGCTTGTCCTGTTTGGTGGAGATGATATTTAATAAAATAAGTAGAAATCCACTAAAAGTTTTGTTTGGTTATCTTGCAATCCCGAGATAATCGTCTCCATGCTCCAAATTCATTTTAAAGCCATTTCAAAGGCATTTTGCGCATACATGAAATGAACACATTTTTCTCCAAAACTATAACACATGCAAGCTTGTCCTGTTTGGTGGAGATTATATTTAATAAAATAAGTAGAAATCCACTAAAAGTTTTGTTTGGTTATCTTGCAATCCCGAGATAATCGTCTCCATGCTCCAAATCCATTTTAAAGCCATTTTTAAGGCATTTCGCGCATACATGAAATGAACACATTTTTCTCCAAAACTATAACAGATGCAAGCTTGACCTGTTTGGTGGAGATGATATTTATTAAAATAAGTAGAAATCCACCAAAAGTTTTGTTTGGTTATCTTGCAATCCCGAGATAATCGTCTCCATGCTCCAAATCCATTTTAAAGCCATTTTTAAGGCATTTCGCGCATACATGAAATGAACACATTTTTCTCCAAAACTATAACAGATGCAAGCTTGTCCTGTTTGGTGGAGATGATATTTAATAAAATAAGTAGAAATCCACTAAAATTTTTGTTTGGTTATCTTGCAATCCCGAGATAATCGTCTCCATGCTCCAAATCCATTTTAAAGCCATTTTTAAGGCATTTCGCGCATACATGAAATGAACACATTTTTCTCCAAAACTATAACAGATGCAAGCTTGTCCTGTTTGGTGGAGATGATATTTAATAAAATAAGTAGAAATCCACTAAAAGTTTTGTTTGTTTATATTGCAATCCCGAGATAATCGTCTCCATGCTCCAAATCCATTTTAAAGCCATTTTTAAGGCATTTCGCGCATACATGAAATGAACACATTTTTCTCCAAAACTATAACAGATGCAAGCTTGTCCTGTTTGGTGGAGATGATATTTAATAAAATAAGTAGAAATCCACTAAAAGTTTTGTTTGGTTATCTTGCAATCCCGAGATAATCGTCTCCATGCTCCAAATCCATTTTAAAGCCATTTTTAAGGCATTTCGCGCATACATGAAATGAACACATTTTTCTCCAAAACTATAACAGATGCAAGCTTGTCCTGTTTGGTGGAGATAATATTTAATAAAATAAGTAGAAATCTACTAAAAGTTTCGTTTGTTTATATTGCCATCCTGAGATAATCGTCTCCATGCTCCAAATCCATTTTAAAGCCATTTCAAAGGCATTTTGCGCATACATGAAATGAACACATTTTAATCCAAAACTATAACACATGCAAGCTTGTCCTGTTTGGTGGAGATGATATTTAATAAAATAAGTAGAAATCCACTAAAAGTTTTGTTTGGTTATCTTGCAATCCCGAGATAATCGTCTCCATGCTCCAAATCCATTTTAAAGCCATTTTTAAGGCATTTCGCGCATACATGAAATGAACACATTTTTCTCCAAAACTATAACAGATGCAAGCTTGTCCTGTTTGGTGGAGATGATATTTAATAAAATAAGTAGAAATCCACTAAAAGTTTTGTTTGGTTATCTTGCAATCCCGAGATAATCGTCTCCATGCTCCAAATCCATTTTAAAGCCATTTTTAAGGCATTTCGCGCATACATGAAATGAACACATTTTTCTCCAAAACTATAACAGATGCAAGCTTGTCCTGTTTGGTGGAGATGATATTTAATAAAATAAGTAGAAATCCACTAAAAGTTTTGTTTGGTAATCTTGCAATCCCGAGATAATCGTCTCCATGCTCCAAATCCATTTTAAAGCCATTTTTAAGGCATTTCGCGCATACATAAAATGAACACATTTTTCTCCAAAACTATAACAGATGCAAGCTTGTCCTGTTTGGTGGAGATGATATTTAATAAAATAAGTAGAAATCCACTAAAAGTTTTGTTTGGTTATCTTGCAATCCCGAGATAATCGTCTCCATGCTCCAAATCCATTTTAAAGCCATTTCAAAGGCATTTTGCGCATACATGAAATGAACACATTTTTCTCCAAAACTATAACACATGCAAGCTTGTCCTGTTTGGTGGAGATGATATTTAATAAAATAAGTAGAAATCCACTAAAAGTTTTGTTTGGTTATCTTGCAATCCCGAGATGATCGTCTCCATGCTCCAAATCCATTTTAAAGCCATTTTTAAGGCATTTCGCGCATACATGAAATGAACACATTTTTCTCCAAAACTATAACAGATGCAAGCTTGTCCTGTTTGGTGGAGATGATATTTAATAAAATAAGTAGAAATCCACTAAAAGTTTTGTTTGGTTATCTTGCAATCCCGAGATAATCGTCTCCATGCTCCAAATCCATTTTAAAGCCATTTTTAAGGCATTTCGCGCATACATGAAATGAACACATTTTTCTCCAAAACTATAACAGATGCAAGCTTGTCCTGTTTGGTGGAGATGATATTTAATAAAATAAGTAGAAATCCACTAAAATTTTTGTTTGGTTATCTTGCAATCCCGAGATAATCGTCTCCATGCTCCAAATCCATTTTAAAGCCATTTTTAAGGCATTTCGCGCATACATGAAATGAACACATTTTTCTCCAAAACTATAACAGATGCAAGCTTGTCCTGTTTGGTGGAGATAATATTTAATAAAATAAGTAGAAATCTACTAAAAGTTTCGTTTGTTTATATTGCCATCCTGAGATAATCGTCTCCATGCTCCAAATCCATTTTAAAGCCATTTCAAAGGCATTTTGCGCATACATGAAATGAACACATTTTTCTCCAAAACTATAAAACATGCAAGCTTGTCCTGTTTGGTGGAGATGATATTTAATAAAATAAGTAGAAATCCACTAAAAGTTTTGTTTGGTTATCTTGCAATCCCGAGATAATCGTCTCCATGCTCCAAATCCATTTTAAAGCCATTTTTAAGGCATTTCGCGCATACATGAAATGAACACATTTTTCTCCAAAACTATAACAGATGCAAGCTTGTCCTGTTTGGTGGAGATGATATTTAATAAAATAAGTAGAAATCCACTAAAAGTTTTGTTTGGTTATCTTGCAATCCCGAGATAATCGTCTCCATGCTCCAAATCCATTTTAAAGCCATTTTTAAGGCATTTCGCGCATACATGAAATGAACACATTTTTCTCCAAAACTATAACAGATGCAAGCTTGTCCTGTTTGGTGGAGATGATATTTAATAAAATAAGTAGAAATCCACTAAAAGTTTTGTTTGGTTATCTTGCAATCCCGAGATAATCGTCTCCATGCTCCAAATCCATTTTAAAGCCATTTTTAAGGCATTTCGCGCATACATGAAATGAACACATTTTTCTCCAAAACTATAACAGATGCAAGCTTGTCCTGTTTGGTGGAGATGATATTTAATAAAATAAGTAGAAATCCACTAAAAGTTTTGTTTGGTTATCTTGCAATCCCGAGATAATCGTCTCCATGCTCCAAATCCATTTTAAAGCCATTTTTAAGGCATTTCGCGCATACATGAAATGAACACATTTTTCTCCAAAACTATAACAGATGCAAGCTTGTCCTGTTTGGTGGAGATGATATTTAATAAAATAAGTAGAAATCCACTAAAAGTTTTGTTTGGTTATCTTGCAATCCCGAGATAATCGTCTCCATGCTCCAAATCCATTTTAAAGCCATTTCAAAGGCATTTTGCGCATACATGAAATGAACACAGTTTTCTCCAAAACTATAACAGATGCAAGCTTGTCCTGTTTGGTGGAGATGATATTTAATAAAATAAGTAGAAATCCACTAAAAGTTTTGTTTGGTTATCTTGCAATCCTGAGATAATCGTCTCCATGCTCCAAATCCATTTTAAAGCCATTTTTAAGGCATTTCGCGCATACATGAAATGAACACATTTTTCTCCAAAACTATAACAGATGCAAGCTTGTCCTGTTTGGTGGAGATGATATTTAATAAAATAAGTAGAAATCCACTAAAATTTTTGTTTGGTTATCTTGCAATCCCGAGATAATCGTCTCCATGCTCCAAATCCATTTTAAAGCCATTTTTAAGGCATTTCGCGCATACATGAAATAAACACATTTTTCTCCAAAACTATAACAGATGCAAGCTTGTCCTGTTTGGTGGAGATGATATTTAATAAAATAAGTAGAAATCCACTAAAAGTTTTGTTTGGTTATCTTGCAATCCCGAGATAATCGTCTCCATGCTCCAAATCCATTTTAAAGCCATTTTTAAGGCATTTCGCGCATACATGAAATGAACACATTTTTCTCCAAAACTATAACAGATGCAAGCTTGTCCTGTTTGGTGGAGATGATATTTAATAAAATAAGTAGAAATCCACTAAAATTTTTGTTTGGTTATCTTGCAATCCCGAGATAATCGTCTCCATGCTCCAAATCCATTTTAAAGCCATTTTTAAGGCATTTCGCGCATACATGAAATGAACACATTTTTCTCCAAAACTATAACAGATGCAAGCTTGTCCTGTTTGGTGGAGATGATATTTAATAAAATAAGTAGAAATCCACTAAAAGTTTTGTTTGGTTATATTGCAATCCCGAGATAATCGTCTCCATGCTCCAAATCCATTTTAAAGCCATTTTTAAGGCATTTCGCGCATACATGAAATGAACACATTTTTCTCCAAAACTATAACAGATGCAAGCTTGTCCTGTTTGGTGGAGATAATATTTAATAAAATAAGTAGAAATCTACTAAAAGTTTCGTTTGTTTATATTGCCATCCTGAGATAATCGTCTCCATGCTCCAAATCCATTTTAAAGCCATTTCAAAGGCATTTTGCGCATACATGAAATGAACACATTTTTCTCCAAAACTATAAAACATGCAAGCTTGTCCTGTTTGGTGGAGATGATATTTAATAAAATAAGTAGAAATCCACTAAAAGTTTTGTTTGGTTATCTTGCAATCCCGAGATAATCGTCTCCATGCTCCAAATCCATTTTAAAGCCATTTTTAAGGCATTTCGCGCATACATGAAATGAACACATTTTTCTCCAAAACTATAACAGATGCAAGCTTGTCCTGTTTGGTGGAGATGATATTTAATAAAATAAGTAGAAATCCACTAAAAGTTTTGTTTGGTTATCTTGCAATCCCGAGATAATCGTCTCCATGCTCCAAATCCATTTTAAAGCCATTTTTAAGGCATTTCACGCATACATGAAATGAACACATTTTTCTCCAAAACTATAACAGATGCAAGCTTGTCCTGTTTGGTGGAGATGATATTTAATAAAATAAGTAGAAATCCACTAAAAGTTTTGTTTGGTTATCTTGCAATCCCGAGATAATCGTCTCCATGCTCCAAATCCATTTTAAAGCCATTTTTAAGGCATTTTGCGCATACATGAAATGAACACATTTTTCTCCAAAACTATAACAGATGCAAGCTTGTCCTGTTTGGTGGAGATGATATTTAATAAAATAAGTAGAAATCCACTAAAAGTTTTGTTTGGTTATCTTGCAATCCCGAGATAATCGTCTCCATGCTCCAAATCCATTTTAAAGCCATTTTTAAGGCATTTCGCGCATACATGAAATGAACACATTTTTCTCCAAAACTATAACAGATGCAAGCTTGTCCTGTTTGGTGGAGATGATATTTAATAAAATAAGTAGAAATCCACTAAAAGTTTTGTTTGGTTATCTTGCAATCCCGAGATAATCGTCTCCATGCTCCAAATCCATTTTAAAGCCATTTTTAAGGCATTTCGCGCATACATGAAATGAACACATTTTTCTCCAAAACTATAACAGATGCAAGCTTGTCCTGTTTGGTGGAGATGATATTTAATAAAATAAGTAGAAATCTACTAAAAGTTTTGTTTGGTTATCTTGCAATCCCGAGATAATCGTCTCCATGCTCCAAATCCATTTTAAAGCCATTTCAAAGGCATTTTGCGCATACATGAAATAAACACATTTTTCTCCAAAACTATAACACATGCAAGCTTGTCCTGTTTGGTGGAGATGATATTTAATAAAATAAGTAGAAATCCACTAAAAGTTTTGTTTGGTTATCTTGCAATCCCGAGATAATCGTCTCCATGCTCCAAATCCATTTTAAAGCCATTTTTAAGGCATTTCGCGCATACATGAAATGAACACATTTTTCTCCAAAACTATAACAGATGCAAGCTTGTCCTGTTTGGTGGAGATGATATTTAATAAAATAAGTAGAAATCCACTAAAAGTTTTGTTTGGTTATCTTGCAATCCCGAGATAATCGTCTCCATGCTCCAAATCCATTTTAAAGCCATTTTTAAGGCATTTCGCGCATACATGAAATGAACACATTTTTCTCCAAAACTATAACAGATGCAAGCTTGTCCTGTTTGGTGGAGATGATATTTAATAAAATAAGTAGAAATCCACTAAAATTTTTGTTTTGTTATCTTGCAATCCCGAGATAATCGTCTCCATGCTCCAAATCCATTTTAAAGCCATTTTTAAGGCATTTCGCGCATACATGAAATGAACACATTTTTCTCCAAAACTATAACAGATGCAAGCTTGTCCTGTTTGGTGGAGATGATATTTAATAAAATAAGTAGAAATCCACTAAAAGTTTTGTTTGGTTATATTGCAATCCCGAGATAATCGTCTCCATGCTCCAAATCCATTTTAAAGCCATTTTTAAGGCATTTCGCGCATACATGAAATGAACACATTTTTCTCCAAAACTATAACAGATGCAAGCTTGTCCTATTTGGTGGAGATGATATTTAATAAAATAAGTAGAAATCCACTAAAAGTTTTGTTTGGTTATCTTGCAATCCCGAGATAATCGTCTCCATGCTCCAAATCCATTTTAAAGCCATTTTTAAGGCATTTCGCGCATACATGAAATGAACACATTTTTCTCCAAAACTATAACAGATGCAAGCTTGTCCTGTTTGGTGGAGATGATATTTAATAAAATAAGTAGAAATCCACTAAAAGTTTTGTTTGGTTATCTTGCAATCCCGAGATAATCGTCTCCATGCTCCAAATCCATTTTAAAGCCATTTTTAAGGCATTTCGCGCATACATGAAATGAACACATTTTTCTCCAAAACTATAACAGATGCAAGCTTGTCCTGTTTGGTGGAGATGATATTTAATAAAATAAGTAGAAATCCACTAAAATTTTTGTTTGGTTATCTTGCAATCCCGAGATAATCGTCTCCATGCTCCAAATCCATTTTAAAGCCATTTTTAAGGCATTTCGCGCATACATGAAATGAACACATTTTTCTCCAAAACTATAACAGATGCAAGCTTGTCCTGTTTGGTGGAGATGATATTTAATAAAATAAGTAGAAATCCACTAAAAGTTTTGTTTGGTTATATTGCAATCCCGAGATAATCGTCTCCATGCTCCAAATCCATTTTAAAGCCATTTTTAAGGCATTTCGCGCATACATGAAATGAACACATTTTTCTCCAAAACTATAACAGATGCAAGCTTGTCCTGTTTGGTGGAGATGATATTTAATAAAATAAGTAGAAATCCACTAAAAGTTTTGTTTGGTTATCTTGCAATCCCGAGATAATCGTCTCCATGCTCCAAATCCATTTTAAAGCCATTTCAAAGGCATTTTGCGCATACATGAAATGAACACATTTTTCTCCAAAACTATAACACATGCAAGCTTGTCCTGTTTGGTGGAGATGATATTTAATAAAATAAGTAGAAATCCACTAAAAGTTTTGTTTGGTTATCTTGCAATCTCGAGATAATCGTCTCCATGCTCCAAATCCATTTTAAAGCCATTTTTAAGGCATTTCGCGCATACATGAAATGAAAACATTTTTCTCCAAAACTATAACAGATGCAAGCTTGTCCTGTTTGGTGGAGATGATATTTAATAAAATAAGTAGAAATCCACTAAAAGTTTTGTTTGGTTATCTTGCAATCCCGAGATAATCGTCTCCATGCTCCAAATCCATTTTAAAGCCATTTTTAAGGCATTTCGCGCATACATGAAATGAACACATTTTTCTCCAAAACTATAACAGATGCAAGCTTGTCCTGTTTGGTGGAGATGATATTTAATAAAATAAGTAGAAATCCACTAAAAGTTTTGTTTGGTTATCTTGCAATCCCGAGATAATCGTCTCCATGCTCCAAATCCATTTTAAAGCCATTTCAAAGGCATTTTGCGCATACATGAAATGAACACATTTTTCTCCAAAACTATAACACATGCAAGCTTGTCCTGTTTGGTGGAGATGATATTTAATAAAATAAGTAGAAATCCACTAAAGGTTTTGTTTGGTTATCTTGCAATCCCGAGATAATCGTCTCCATGCTTCAAATCCATTTTAAAGCCATTTTTAAGGCATTTCGCGCATACATGAAATGAACACATTTTTCTCCAAAACTATAACAGATGCAAGCTTGTCCTGTTTGGTGGAGATGATATTTAATAAAATAAGTAGAAATCCACTAAAAGTTTTGTTTGGTTATCTTGCAATCCCGAGATAATCGTCTCCATGCTCCAAATCCATTTTAAAGCCATTTTTAAGGCATTTCGCGCATACATGAAATGAACACATTTTTCTCCAAAACTATAACAGATGCAAGCTTGTCCTGTTTGGTGGAGATGATATTTAATAAAATAAGTAGAAATCCACTAAAATTTTTGTTTGGTTATCTTGCAATCCCGAGATAATCGTCTCCATGCTCCAAATCCATTTTAAAGCCATTTTTAAGGCATTTCGCGCATACATGAAATGAACACATTTTTCTCCAAAACTATAACAGATGCAAGCTTGTCCTGTTTGGTGGAGATGATATTTAATAAAATAAGTAGAAATCCACTAAAAGTTTTGTTTGGTTATCTTGCAATCCCGAGATAATCGTCTCCATGCTCCAAATCCATTTTAAAGCCATTTTAAGGCATTTCGCGCATACATGAAATGAACACATTTTTCTCCAAAACTATAACAGATGCAAGCTTGTCCTGTTTGGTGGAGATGATATTTAATAAAATAAGTAGAAATCCACTAAAATTTTTGTTTGGTTATCTTGCAATTCCGAGATAATCGTCTCCATGCTCCAAATCCATTTTAAAGCCATTTTTAAGGCATTTCGCGCATACATGAAATGAACACATTTTTCTCCAAAACTATAACAGATGCAAGCTTGTCCTGTTTGGTGGAGATGATATTTAATAAAATAAGTAGAAATCCACTAAAAGTTTTGTTTGGTTATATTGCAATCCCGAGATAATCGTCTCCATGCTCCAAATCCATTTTAAAGCCATTTTTAAGGCATTTCGCGCATACATGAAATGAACACATTTTTCTCCAAAACTATAACAGATGCAAGCTTGTCCTGTTTGGTGGAGATGATATTTAATAAAATAAGTAGAAATCCACTAAAAGTTTTGTTTGGTTATCTTGCAATCCCGAGATAATCGTCTCCATGCTCCAAATCCATTTTAAAGCCATTTTTAAGGCATTTCGCGCATACATGAAATGAACACATTTTTCTCCAAAACTATAACAGATGCAAGCTTGTCCTGTTTGGTGGAGATGATATTTAATAAAATAAGTAGAAATCCACTAAAAGTTTTGTTTGGTTATATTGCAATCCCGAGATAATCGTCTCCATGCTCCAAATCCATTTTAAAGCCATTTTTAAGGCATTTCGCGCATACATGAAATGAACACATTTTTCTCCAAAACTCTAACAGATGCAAGCTTGTCCTGTTTGGTGGAGATGATATTTAATAAAATAAGTAGAAATCCACTAAAAGTTTTGTTTGGTTATCTTGCAATCCCGAGATAATCGTCTCCATGCTCCAAATCCATTTTAAAGCCATTTTTAAGGCATATCGCGCATACATGAAATGAACACATTTTTCTCCAAAACTATAACAGATGCAAGCTTGTCCTGTTTGGTGGAGATGATATTTAATAAAATAAGTAGAAATCCACTAAAAGTTTTGTTTGGTTATCTTGCAATCCCGAGATAATCGTCTCCATGCTCCAAATCCATTTTAAAGCCATTTTTAAGGCATTTCGCGCATACATGAAATGAACACATTTTTCTCCAAAACTATAACAGATGCAAGCTTGTCCTGTTTGGTGGAGATGATATTTAATAAAATAAGTAGAAATCCACTAAAAGTTTTGTTTGGTTATCTTGCAATCCCGAGATAATCGTCTCCATGCTCCAAATCCATTTTAAAGCCATTTTTAAGGCATTTCGCGCATACATGAAATGAACACATTTTTCTCCAAAACTATAACAGATGCAAGCTTGTCCTGTTTGGTGGAGATGATATTTAATAAAATAAGTAGAAATCCACTAAAATTTTTGTTTTGTTATCTTGCAATCCCGAGATAATCGTCTCCATGCTCCAAATCCATTTTAAAGCCATTTTTAAGGCATTTCGCGCATACATGAAATGAACACATTTTTCTCCAAAACTATAACAGATGCAAGCTTGTCCTGTTTGGTGGAGATGATATTTAATAAAATAAGTAGAAATCCACTAAAAGTTTTGTTTGGTTATATTGCAATCCCGAGATAATCGTCTCCATGCTCCAAATCCATTTTAAAGCCATTTTTAAGGCATTTCGCGCATACATGAAATGAACACATTTTTCTCCAAAACTATAACAGATGCAAGCTTGTCCTGTTTGGTGGAGATGATATTTAATAAAATAAGTAGAAATCCAATAAAAGTTTTGTTTGGTTATCTTGCAATCCCGAGATAATCGTCTCCATGCTCCAAATCCATTTTAAAGCCATTTTTAAGGCATTTCGCGCATACATGAAATGAACACATTTTTCTCCAAAACTATAACAGATGCAAGCTTGTCCTGTTTGGTGGAGATGATATTTAATAAAATAAGTAGAAATCCACTAAAAGTTTTGTTTGGTTATCTTGCAATCCCGAGATAATCGTCTCCATGCTCCAAATCCATTTTAAAGCCATTTTTAAGGCATTTCGCGCATACATGAAATGAACACATTTTTCTCCAAAACTATAACAGATGCAAGCTTGTCCTGTTTGGTGGAGATGATATTTAATAAAATAAGTAGAAATCCACTAAAAGTTTTGTTTGGTTATCTTGCAATCCCGAGATAATCGTCTCCATGCTCCAAATCCATTTTAAAGCCATTTTTAAGGCATTTCGCGCATACATGAAATGAACACATTTTTCTCCAAAACTATAACAGATGCAAGCTTGTCCTGTTTGGTGGAGATGATATTTAATAAAATAAGTAGAAATCCACTAAAATTTTTGTTTGGTTATCTTGCAATCCCGAGATAATCGTCTCCATGCTCCAAATCCATTTTAAAGCCATTTTTAAGGCATTTCGCGCATACATGAAATGAACACATTTTTCTCCAAAACTATAACAGATGCAAGCTTGTCCTGTTTGGTGGAGATGATATTTAATAAAATAAGTAGAAATCCACTAAAAGTTTTGTTTGGTTATATTGCAATCCCGAGATAATCGTCTCCATGCTCCAAATCCATTTTAAAGCCATTTTTAAGGCATTTCGCGCATACATGAAATGAACACATTTTTCTCCAAAACTATAACAGATGCAAGCTTGTCCTGTTTGGTGGAGATGATATTTAATAAAATAAGTAGAAATCCACTAAAAGTTTTGTTTGGTTATCTTGCAATCCCGAGATAATCGTCTCCATGCTCCAAATCCATTTTAAAGCCATTTTTAAGGCATTTCGCGCATACATGAAATGAACACATTTTTCTCCAAAACTATAACAGATGCAAGCTTGTCCTGTTTGGTGGAGATGATATTTAATAAAATAAGTAGAAATCCACTAAAAGTTTTGTTTGGTTATCTTGCAATCCCGAGATAATCGTCTCCATGCTCCAAATCCATTTTAAAGCCATTTCAAAGGCATTTTGCGCATACATGAAATGAACACATTTTTCTCCAAAACTATAACACATGCAAGCTTGTCCTGTTTGGTGGAGATGATATTTAATAAAATAAGTAGAAATCCACTAAAAGTTTTGTTTGGTTATCTTGCAATCTCGAGATAATCGTCTCCATGCTCCAAATCCATTTTAAAGCCATTTTTAAGGCATTTCGCGCATACATGAAATGAACACATTTTTCTCCAAAACTATAACAGATGCAAGCTTGTCCTGTTTGGTGGAGATGATATTTAATAAAATAAGTAGAAATCCACTAAAAGTTTTGTTTGGTTATCTTGCAATCCCGAGATAATCGTCTCCATGCTCCAAATCCATTTTAAAGCCATTTTTAAGGCATTTCGCGCATACATGAAATGAACACATTTTTCTCCAAAACTATAACACATGCAAGCTTGTCCTGTTTGGTGGAGATGATATTTAATAAAATAAGTAGAAATCCACTAAAAGTTGTGTTTGGTTATCTTGCAATCCCGAGATAATCGTCTCCATGCTTCAAATCCATTTTAAAGCCATTTTTAAGGCATTTCGCGCATACATGAAATGAACACATTTTTCTCCAAAACTATAACAGATGCAAGCTTGTCCTGTTTGGTGGAGATGATATTTAATAAAATAAGTAGAAATCCACTAAAAGTTTTGTTTGGTTATCTTGCAATCCCGAGATAATCGTCTCCATGCTCCAAATCCATTTTAAAGCCATTTTTAAGGCATTTCGCGCATACATGAAATGAACACATTTTTCTCCAAAACTATAACAGATGCAAGCTTGTCCTGTTTGGTGGAGATGATATTTAATAAAATAAGTAGAAATCCACTAAAATTTTTGTTTGGTTATCTTGCAATCCCGAGATAATCGTCTCCATGCTCCAAATCCATTTTAAAGCCATTTTTAAGGCATTTCGCGCATACATGAAATGAACACATTTTTCTCCAAAACTATAACAGATGCAAGCTTGTCCTGTTTGGTGGAGATGATATTTAATAAAATAAGTAGAAATCCACTAAAAGTTTTGTTTGGTTATCTTGCAATCCCGAGATAATCGTCTCCATGCTCCAAATCCATTTTAAAGCCATTTTAAGGCATTTCGCGCATACATGAAATGAACACATTTTTCTCCAAAACTATAACAGATGCAAACTTGTCCTGTTTGGTGGAGATGATATTTAATAAAATAAGTAGAAATCCACTAAAATTTTTGTTTGGTTATCTTGCAATCCCGAGATAATCGTCTCCATGCTCCAAATCCATTTTAAAGCCATTTTTAAGGCATTTCGCGCATACATGAAATGAACACATTTTTCTCCAAAACTATAACAGATGCAAGCTTGTCCTGTTTGGTGGAGATGATATTTAATAAAATAAGTAGAAATCCACTAAAAGTTTTGTTTGGTTATATTGCAATCCCGAGATAATCGTCTCCATGCTCCAAATCCATTTTAAAGCCATTTTTAAGGCATTTCGCGCATACATGAAATGAACACATTTTTCTCCAAAACTATAACAGATGCAAGCTTGTCCTGTTTGGTGGAGATGATATTTAATAAAATAAGTAGAAATCCACTAAAAGTTTTGTTTGGTTATCTTGCAATCCCGAGATAATCGTCTCCATGCTCCAAATCCATTTTAAAGCCATTTTTAAGGCATTTCGCGCATACATGAAATGAACACATTTTTCTCCAAAACTATAACAGATGCAAGCTTGTCCTGTTTGGTGGAGATGATATTTAATAAAATAAGTAGAAATCCACTAAAAGTTTTGTTTGGTTATCTTGCAATCCCGAGATAATCGTCTCCATGCTCCAAATCCATTTTAAAGCCATTTCAAAGGCATTTTGCGCATACATGAAATGAACACATTTTTCTCCAAAACTATAACACATGCAAGCTTGTCCTGTTTGGTGGAGATGATATTTAATAAAATAAGTAGAAATCCACTAAAAGTTTTGTTTGGTTATCTTGCAATCCCGAGATAATCGTCTCCATGCTCCAAATCCATTTTAAAGCCATTTTTAAGGCATTTCGCGCATACATGAAATGAACACATTTTTCTCCAAAACTATAACAGATGCAAGCTTGTCCTGTTTGGTGGAGATGATATTTAATAAAATAAGTAGAAATCCACTAAAAGTTTTGTTTGGTTATCTTGCAATCCCGAGATAATCGTCTCCATGCTCCAAATCCATTTTAAAGCCATTTTTAAGGCATTTCGCGCATACATGAAATGAACACATTTTTCTCCAAAACTATAACAGATGCAAGCTTGTCCTGTTTGGTGGAGATGATATTTAATAAAATAAGTAGAAATCCACTAAAAGTTTTGTTTGGTTATCTTGCAATCCCGAGATAATCGTCTCCATGCTCCAAATCCATTTTAAAGCCATTTCAAAGGCATTTTGCGCATACATGAAATGAACACATTTTTCTCCAAAACTATAACACATGCAAGCTTGTCCTGTTTGGTGGAGATGATATTTAATAAAATAAGTAGAAATCCACTAAAAGTTTTGTTTGGTTATCTTGCAATCCCGAGATAATCGTCTCCATGCTCCAAATCCATTTTAAAGCCATTTTTAAGGCATTTCGCGCATACATGAAATGAACACATTTTTCTCCAAAACTATAACAGATGCAAGCTTGTCCTGTTTGGTGGAGATGATATTTAATAAAATAAGTAGAAATCCACTAAAAGTTTTGTTTGGTTATCTTGCAATCCCGAGATAATCGTCTCCATGCTCCAAATCCATTTTAAAGCCATTTTTAAGGCATTTCGCGCATACATGAAATGAACACATTTTTCTCCAAAACTATAACAGATGCAAGCTTGTCCTGTTTGGTGGAGATGATATTTAATAAAATAAGTAGAAATCCACTAAAATTTTTGTTTGGTTATCTTGCAATCCCGAGATAATCGTCTCCATGCTCCAAATCCATTTTAAAGCCATTTTTAAGGCATTTCGCGCATACATGAAATGAACACATTTTTCTCCAAAACTATAACAGATGCAAGCTTGTCCTGTTTGGTGGAGATGATATTTAATAAAATAAGTAGAAATCCACTAAAAGTTTTGTTTGGTTATATTGCAATCCCGAGATAATCGTCTCCATGCTCCAAATCCATTTTAAAGCCATTTTTAAGGCATTTCGCGCATACATGAAATGAACACATTTTTCTCCAAAACTCTAACAGATGCAAGCTTGTCCTGTTTGGTGGAGATGATATTTAATAAAATAAGTAGAAATCCACTAAAAGTTTTGTTTGGTTATCTTGCAATCCCGAGATAATCGTCTCCATGCTCCAAATCCATTTTAAAGCCATTTTTAAGGCATTTCGCGCATACATGAAATGAACACATTTTTCTCCAAAACTATAACAGATGCAAGCTTGTCCTGTTTGGTGGAGATGATATTTAATAAAATAAGTAGAAATCCACTAAAAGTTTTGTTTGGTTATCTTGCAATCCCGAGATAATCGTCTCCATGCTCCAAATCCATTTTAAAGCCATTTCAAAGGCATTTTGCGCATACATGAAATGAACACATTTTTCTCCAAACCTATAACACATGCAAGCTTGTCCTGTTTGGTGGAGATGATATTTAATAAAATAAGTAGAAATCCACTAAAAGTTTTGTTTGGTTATCTTGCAATCCCGAGATAATCGTCTCCATGCTCCAAATCCATTTTAAAGAAATTTTTAAGGCATTTCGCGCATACATGAAATGTACACATTTTTCTCCAAAACTATAACAGATGCAAGCTTGTCCTGTTTGGTGGAGATGATATTTAATAAAATAAGTAGAAATCCACTAAAAGTTTTGTTTGGTTATCTTGCAATCCCGAGATAATCGTCTCCATGCTCCAAATCCATTTTAAAGCCATTTTTAAGGCATTTCGCGCATACATGAAATGAACACATTTTTCTCCAAAACTATAACAGATGCAAGCTTGTCCTGTTTGGTGGAGATGATATTTAATAAAATAAGTAGAAATCCACTAAAATTTTTGTTTGGTTATCTTGCAATCCCGAGATAATCATCTCCATGCTCCAAATCCATTTTAAAGCCATTTTTAAGGCATTTCGCGCATACATGAAATGAACACATTTTTCTCCAAAACTATAACAGATGCAAGCTTGTCCTGTTTGGTGGAGATGATATTTAATAAAATAAGTAGAAATCCACTAAAAGTTTTGTTTGGTTATATTGCAATCCCGAGATAATCGTCTCCATGCTCCAAATCCATTTTAAAGCCATTTTTAAGGCATTTCGCGCATACATGAAATGAACACATTTTTCTCCAAAACTATAACAGATGCAAGCTTGTCCTGTTTGGTGGAGATGATATTTAATAAAATAAGTAGAAATCCACTAAAAGTTTTGTTTGGTTATCTTGCAATCCCGAGATAATCGTCTCCATGCTCCAAATCCATTTTAAAGCCATTTTTAAGGCATTTCGCGCATACATGAAATGAACACATTTTTCTCCAAAACTATAACAGATGCAAGCTTGTCCTGTTTGGTGGAGATAATATTTAATAAAATAAGTAGAAATCTACTAAAAGTTTCGTTTGTTTATATTGCCATCCTGAGATAATCGTCTCCATGCTCCAAATCCATTTTAAAGCCATTTCAAAGGCATTTTGCGCATACATGAAATGAACACATTTTTCTCCAAAACTATAACACATGCAAGCTTGTCCTGTTTGGTGGAGATGATATTTAATAAAATAAGTAGAAATCCACTAAAAGTTTTGTTTGGTTATCTTGCAATCCCGAGATAATCGTCTCCATGCTCCAAATCCATTTTAAAGCCATTTTTAAGGCATTTCGCGCATACATGAAATGAACACATTTTTCTCCAAAACTATAACAGATGCAAGCTTGTCCTGTTTGGTGGAGATGATATTTAATAAAATAAGTAGAAATCCACTAAAAGTTTTGTTTGGTTATCTTGCAATCCCGAGATAATCGTCTCCATGCTCCAAATCCATTTTAAAGCCATTTTTAAGGCATTTCGCGCATACATGAAATGAACACATTTTTCTCCAAAACTATAACAGATGCAAGCTTGTCCTGTTTGGTGGAGATGATATTTAATAAAATAAGTAGAAATCCACTAAAACTTTTGTTTGGTTATCTTGCAATCCCGAGATAATCGTCTCCATGCTCCAAATCCATTTTAAAGCCATTTTTAAGGCATTTCGCGCATACATGAAATGAACACATTTTTCTCCAAAACTATAACAGATGCAAGCTTGTCCTGTTTGGTGGAGATGATATTTAATAAAATAAGTAGAAATCCACTAAAAGTTTTGTTTGGTTATCTTGCAATCCCGAGATAATCGTCTCCATGCTCCAAATCCATTTTAAAGCCATTTTTAAGGCATTTCGCGCATACATGAAATGAACACATTTTTCTCCAAAACTATAACAGATGCAAGCTTGTCCTGTTTGGTGGAGATGATATTTAATAAAATAAGTAGAAATCCACTAAAAGTTTTGTTTGGTTATATTGCAATCCCGAGATAATCGTCTCCATGCTCCAAATCCATTTTAAAGCCATTTTTAAGGCATTTCGCGCATACATGAAATGAACACATTTTTCTCCAAAACTATAACAGATGCAAGCTTGTCCTGTTTGGTGGAGATGATATTTAATAAAATAAGTAGAAATCCACTAAAAGTTTTGTTTGGATACCTTGCAATCCCGAGATAATCGTCTCCATGCTCCAAATCCATTTTAAAGCCATTTTTAAGGCATTTCGCGCATACATGAAATGAACACATTTTTCTCAAAAACTATAACAGATGCAAGCTTGTCCTGTTTGGTGGAGATGATATTTAATAAAATAAGTAGAAATCCACTAAAATTTTTGTTTGGTTATCTTGCAATCCCGAGATAATCGTCTCCATGCTCCAAATCCATTTTAAAGCCATTTTTAAGGCATTTCGCGCATACATGAAATGAACACATTTTTCTCCAAAACTATAACAGATGCAAGCTTGTCCTGTTTGGTGGAGATGATATTTAATAAAATAAGTAGAAATCCACTAAAAGTTTTGTTTGGTTATATTGCAATCCCGAGATAATCGTCTCCATGCTCCAAATCCATTTTAAAGCCATTTTTAAGGCATTTCGCGCATACATGAAATGAACACATTTTTCTCCAAAACTATAACAGATGCAAGCTTGTCCTGTTTGGTGGAGATGATATTTAATAAAATAAGTAGAAATCCACTAAAAGTTTTGTTTGGTTATCTTGCAATCCCGAGATAATCGTCTCCATGCTCCAAATCCATTTTAAAGCCATTTTTAAGGCATTTCGCGCATACATGAAATGAACACATTTTTCTCCAAAACTATAACAGATGCAAGCTTGTCCTGTTTGGTGGAGATGATATTTAATAAAATAAGTAGAAATCCACTAAAAGTTTTGTTTGGTTATCTTGCAATCCCGAGATAATCGTCTCCATGCTCCAAATCCATTTTAAAGCCATTTCAAAGGCATTTTGCGCATACATGAAATGAACACATTTTTCTCCAAAACTATAACACATGCAAGCTTGTCCTGTTTGGTGGAGATGATATTTAATAAAATAAGTAGAAATCCACTAAAAGTTTTGTTTGGTTATCTTGCAATCTCGAGATAATCGTCTCCATGCTCCAAATCCATTTTAAAGCCATTTTTAAGGCATTTCGCGCATACATGAAATGAACACATTTTTCTCCAAAACTATAACAGATGCAAGCTTGTCCTGTTTGGTGGAGATGATATTTAATAAAATAAGTAGAAATCCACTAAAAGTTTTGTTTGGTTATCTTGCAATCCCGAGATAATCGTCTCCATGCTCCAAATCCATTTTAAAGCCATTTTTAAGGCATTTCGCGCATACATGAAATGAACACATTTTTCTCCAAAACTATAACAGATGCAAGCTTGTCCTGTTTGGTGGAGATGATATTTAATAAAATAAGTAGAAATCCACTAAAAGTTTTGTTTGGTTATCTTGCAATCCCGAGATAATCGTCTCCATGCTCCAAATCCATTTTAAAGCCATTTCAAAGGCATTTTGCGCATACATGAAATGAACACATTTTTCTCCAAAACTATAACACATGCAAGCTTGTCCTGTTTGGTGGAGATGATATTTAATAAAATAAGTAGAAATCCACTAAAAGTTTTGTTTGGTTATCTTGCAATCCCGAGATAATCGTCTCCATGCTTCAAATCCATTTTAAAGCCATTTTTAAGGCATTTCGCGCATACATGAAATGAACACATTTTTCTCCAAAACTATAACAGATGCAAGCTTGTCCTGTTTGGTGGAGATGATATTTAATAAAATAAGTAGAAATCCACTAAAAGTTTTGTTTGGTTATCTTGCAATCCCGAGATAATCGTCTCCATGCTCCAAATCCATTTTAAAGCCATTTTTAAGGCATTTCGCGCATACATGAAATGAACACATTTTTCTCCAAAACTATAACAGATGCAAGCTTGTCCTGTTTGGTGGAGATGATATTTAATAAAATAAGTAGAAATCCACTAAAATTTTTGTTTGGTTATCTTGCAATCCCGAGATAATCGTCTCCATGCTCCAAATCCATTTTAAAGCCATTTTTAAGGCATTTCGCGCATACATGAAATGAACACATTTTTCTCCAAAACTATAACAGATGCAAGCTTGTCCTGTTTGGTGGAGATGATATTTAATAAAATAAGTAGAAATCCACTAAAAGTTTTGTTTGGTTATCTTGCAATCCCGAGATAATCGTCTCCATGCTCCAAATCCATTTTAAAGCCATTTTAAGGCATTTCGCGCATACATGAAATGAACACATTTTTCTCCAAAACTATAACAGATGCAAACTTGTCCTGTTTGGTGGAGATGATATTTAATAAAATAAGTAGAAATCCACTAAAATTTTTGTTTGGTTATCTTGCAATCCCGAGATAATCGTCTCCATGCTCCAAATCCATTTTAAAGCCATTTTTAAGGCATTTCGCGCATACATGAAATGAACACATTTTTCTCCAAAACTATAACAGATGCAAGCTTGTCCTGTTTGGTGGAGATGATATTTAATAAAATAAGTAGAAATCCACTAAAAGTTTTGTTTGGTTATATTGCAATCCCGAGATAATCGTCTCCATGCTCCAAATCCATTTTAAAGCCATTTTTAAGGCATTTCGCGCATACATGAAATGAACACATTTTTCTCCAAAACTATAACAGATGCAAGCTTGTCCTGTTTGGTGGAGATGATATTTAATAAAATAAGTAGAAATCCACTAAAAGTTTTGTTTGGTTATCTTGCAATCCCGAGATAATCGTCTCCATGCTCCAAATCCATTTTAAAGCCATTTTTAAGGCATTTCGCGCATACATGAAATGAACACATTTTTCTCCAAAACTATAACAGATGCAAGCTTGTCCTGTTTGGTGGAGATGATATTTAATAAAATAAGTAGAAATCCACTAAAAGTTTTGTTTGGTTATCTTGCAATCCCGAGATAATCGTCTCCATGCTCCAAATCCATTTTAAAGCCATTTCAAAGGCATTTTGTGCATACATGAAATGAACACATTTTTCTCCAAAACTATAACACATGCAAGCTTGTCCTGTTTGGTGGAGATGATATTTAATAAAATAAGTAGAAATCCACTAAAAGTTTTGTTTGGTTATCTTGCAATCCCGAGATAATCGTCTCCATGCTCCAAATCCATTTTAAAGCCATTTTTAAGGCATTTCGCGCATACATGAAATGAACACATTTTTCTCCAAAACTATAACAGATGCAAGCTTGTCCTGTTTGGTGGAGATGATATTTAATAAAATAAGTAGAAATCCACTAAAAGTTTTGTTTGGTTATCTTGCAATCCCGAGATAATCGTCTCCATGCTCCAAATCCATTTTAAAGCCATTTTTAAGGCATTTCGCGCATACATGAAATGAACACATTTTTCTCCAAAACTATAACAGATGCAAGCTTGTCCTGTTTGGTGGAGATGATATTTAATAAAATAAGTAGAAATCCACTAAAAGTTTTGTTTGGTTATCTTGCAATCCCGAGATAATCGTCTCCATGCTCCAAATCCATTTTAAAGCCATTTCAAAGGCATTTTGCGCATACATGAAATGAACACATTTTTCTCCAAAACTATAACACATGCAAGCTTGTCCTGTTTGGTGGAGATGATATTTAATAAAATAAGTAGAAATCCACTAAAAGTTTTGTTTGGTTATCTTGCAATCCCGAGATAATCGTCTCCATGCTCCAAATCCATTTTAAAGCCATTTTTAAGGCATTTCGCGCATACATGAAATGAACACATTTTTCTCCAAAACTATAACAGATGCAAGCTTGTCCTGTTTGGTGGAGATGATATTTAATAAAATAAGTAGAAATCCACTAAAAGTTTTGTTTGGTTATCTTGCAATCCCGAGATAATCGTCTCCATGCTCCAAATCCATTTTAAAGCCATTTTTAAGGCATTTCGCGCATACATGAAATGAACACATTTTTCTCCAAAACTATAACAGATGCAAGCTTGTCCTGTTTGGTGGAGATGATATTTAATAAAATAAGTAGAAATCCACTAAAATTTTTGTTTGGTTATCTTGCAATCCCGAGATAATCGTCTCCATGCTCCAAATCCATTTTAAAGCCATTTTTAAGGCATTTCGCGCATACATGAAATGAACACATTTTTCTCCAAAACTATAACAGATGCAAGCTTGTCCTGTTTGGTGGAGATGATATTTAATAAAATAAGTAGAAATCCACTAAAAGTTTTGTTTGGTTATATTGCAATCCCGAGATAATCGTCTCCATGCTCCAAATCCATTTTAAAGCCATTTTTAAGGCATTTCGCGCATACATGAAATGAACACATTTTTCTCCAAAACTCTAACAGATGCAAGCTTGTCCTGTTTGGTGGAGATGATATTTAATAAAATAAGTAGAAATCCACTAAAAGTTTTGTTTGGTTATCTTGCAATCCCGAGATAATCGTCTCCATGCTCCAAATCCATTTTAAAGCCATTTTTAAGGCATTTCGCGCATACATGAAATGAACACATTTTTCTCCAAAACTATAACAGATGCAAGCTTGTCCTGTTTGGTGGAGATGATATTTAATAAAATAAGTAGAAATCCACTAAAAGTTTTGTTTGGTTATCTTGCAATCCCGAGATAATCGTCTCCATGCTCCAAATCCATTTTAAAGCCATTTCAAAGGCATTTTGCGCATACATGAAATGAACACATTTTTCTCCAAACCTATAACACATGCAAGCTTGTCCTGTTTGGTGGAGATGATATTTAATAAAATAAGTAGAAATCCACTAAAAGTTTTGTTTGGTTATCTTGCAATCCCGAGATAATCGTCTCCATGCTCCAAATCCATTTTAAAGAAATTTTTAAGGCATTTCGCGCATACATGAAATGTACACATTTTTCTCCAAAACTATAACAGATGCAAGCTTGTCCTGTTTGGTGGAGATGATATTTAATAAAATAAGTAGAAATCCACTAAAAGTTTTGTTTGGTTATCTTGCAATCCCGAGATAATCGTCTCCATGCTCCAAATCCATTTTAAAGCCATTTTTAAGGCATTTCGCGCATACATGAAATGAACACATTTTTCTCCAAAACTATAACAGATGCAAGCTTGTCCTGTTTGGTGGAGATGATATTTAATAAAATAAGTAGAAATCCACTAAAATTTTTGTTTGGTTATCTTGCAATCCCGAGATAATCATCTCCATGCTCCAAATCCATTTTAAAGCCATTTTTAAGGCATTTCGCGCATACATGAAATGAACACATTTTTCTCCAAAACTATAACAGATGCAAGCTTGTCCTGTTTGGTGGAGATGATATTTAATAAAATAAGTAGAAATCCACTAAAAGTTTTGTTTGGTTATATTGCAATCCCGAGATAATCGTCTCCATGCTCCAAATCCATTTTAAAGCCATTTTTAAGGCATTTCGCGCATACATGAAATGAACACATTTTTCTCCAAAACTATAACAGATGCAAGCTTGTCCTGTTTGGTGGAGATGATATTTAATAAAATAAGTAGAAATCCACTAAAAGTTTTGTTTGGTTATCTTGCAATCCCGAGATAATCGTCTCCATGCTCCAAATCCATTTTAAAGCCATTTTTAAGGCATTTCGCGCATACATGAAATGAACACATTTTTCTCCAAAACTATAACAGATGCAAGCTTGTCCTGTTTGGTGGAGATAATATTTAATAAAATAAGTAGAAATCTACTAAAAGTTTCGTTTGTTTATATTGCCATCCTGAGATAATCGTCTCCATGCTCCAAATCCATTTTAAAGCCATTTCAAAGGCATTTTGCGCATACATGAAATGAACACATTTTTCTCCAAAACTATAACACATGCAAGCTTGTCCTGTTTGGTGGAGATGATATTTAATAAAATAAGTAGAAATCCACTAAAAGTTTTGTTTGGTTATCTTGCAATCCCGAGATAATCGTCTCCATGCTCCAAATCCATTTTAAAGCCATTTTTAAGGCATTTCGCGCATACATGAAATGAACACATTTTTCTCCAAAACTATAACAGATGCAAGCTTGTCCTGTTTGGTGGAGATGATATTTAATAAAATAAGTAGAAATCCACTAATAGTTTTGTTTGGTTATCTTGCAATCCCGAGATAATCGTCTCCATGCTCCAAATCCATTTTAAAGCCATTTTTAAGGCATTTCGCGCATACATGAAATGAACACATTTTTCTCCAAAACTATAACAGATGCAAGCTTGTCCTGTTTGGTGGAGATGATATTTAATAAAATAAGTAGAAATCCACTAAAAGTTTTGTTTGGTTATCTTGCAATCCCGAGATAATCGTCTCCATGCTCCAAATCCATTTTAAAGCCATTTTTAAGGCATTTCGCGCATACATGAAATGAACACATTTTTCTCCAAAACTATAACAGATGCAAGCTTGTCCTGTTTGGTGGAGATGATATTTAATAAAATAAGTAGAAATCCACTAAAAGTTTTGTTTGGTTATCTTGCAATCCCGAGATAATCGTCTCCATGCTCCAAATCCATTTTAAAGCCATTTTTAAGGCATTTCGCGCATACATGAAATGAACACATTTTTCTCCAAAACTATAACAGATGCAAGCTTGTCCTGTTTGGTGGAGATGATATTTAATAAAATAAGTAGAAATCCACTAAAAGTTTTGTTTGGTTATATTGCAATCCCGAGATAATCGTCTCCATGCTCCAAATCCATTTTAAAGCCATTTTTAAGGCATTTCGCGCATACATGAAATGAACACATTTTTCTCCAAAACTATAACAGATACAAGCTTGTCCTGTTTGGTGGAGATGATATTTAATAAAATAAGTAGAAATCCACTAAAAGTTTTGTTTGGTTATCTTGCAATCCCGAGATAATCGTCTCCATGCTCCAAATCCATTTTAAAGCCATTTTTAAGGCATTTCGCGCATACATGAAATGAACACATTTTTCTCCAAAACTATAACAGATGCAAGCTTGTCCTGTTTGGTGGAGATAATATTTAATAAAATAAGTAGAAATCTACTAAAAGTTTTGTTTGTTTATATTGCCATCCTGAGATAATCGTCTCCATGCTCCAAATCCATTTTAAAGCCATTTCAAAGGCATTTTGCGCATACATGAAATGAACACATTTTTCTCCAAAACTATAACACATGCAAGCTTGTCCTGTTTGGTGGAGATGATATTTAATAAAATAAGTAGAAATCCACTAAAAGTTTTGTTTGGTTATCTTGCAATCCCGAGATAATCGTCTCCATGCTCCAAATCCATTTTAAAGCCATTTTTAAGGCATTTCGCGCATACATGAAATGAACACATTTTTCTCCAAAACTATAACAGATGCAAGCTTGTCCTGTTTGGTGGAGATGATATTTAATAAAATAAGTAGAAATCCACTAAAAGTTTTGTTTGGTTATCTTGCAATCCCGAGATAATCGTCTCCATGCTCCAAATCCATTTTAAAGCCATTTTTAAGGCATTTCGCGCATACATGAAATGAACACATTTTTCTCCAAAACTATAACAGATGCAAGCTTGTCCTGTTTGGTGGAGATGATATTTAATAAAATAAGTAGAAATCCACTAAAAGTTTTGTTTGGTTATCTTGCAATCCCGAGATAATCGTCTCCATGCTCCAAATCCATTTTAAAGCCATTTTTAAGGCATTTCGCGCATACATGAAATGAACACATTTTTCTCCAAAACTATAACAGATGCAAGCTTGTCCTGTTTGGTGGAGATGATATTTAATAAAATAAGTAGAAATCCACTAAAAGTTTTGTTTGGTTATCTTGCAATCCCGAGATAATCGTCTCCATGCTCCAAATCCATTTTAAAGCCATTTTTAAGGCATTTCGCGCATACATGAAATGAACACATTTTTCTCCAAAACTATAACAGATGCAAGCTTGTCCTGTTTGGTGGAGATGATATTTAATAAAATAAGTAGAAATCCACTAAAAGTTTTGTTTGGTTATCTTGCAATCCCGAGATAATCGTCTCCATGCTCCAAATCCATTTTAAAGCCATTTCAAAGGCATTTTGCGCATACATGAAATGAACACATTTTTCTCCAAAACTATAACACATGCAAGCTTGTCCTGTTTGGTGGAGATGATATTTAATAAAATAAGTAGAAATCCACTAAAAGTTTTGTTTGGTTATCTTGCAATCCCGAGATAATCGTCTCCATGCTCCAAATCCATTTTAAAGCCATTTTTAAGGCATTTCGCGCATACATGAAATTAACACATTTTTCTCCAAAACTATAACAGATGCAAGCTTGTCCTGTTTGGTGGAGATGATATTTAATAAAATAAGTAGAAATCCACTAAAATTTTTGTTTGGTTATCTTGCAATCCCGAGATAATCGTCTCCATGCTCCAAATCCATTTTAAAGCCATTTTTAAGGCATTTCGCGCATACATGAAATGAACACATTTTTCTCCAAAACTATAACAGATGCAAGCTTGTCCTGTTTGGTGGAGATGATATTTAATAAAATAAGTAGAAATCCACTAAAAGTTTTGTTTGGTTATATTGCAATCCCGAGATAATCGTCTCCATGCTCCAAATCCATTTTAAAGCCATTTTTAAGGCATTTCGCGCATACATGAAATGAACACATTTTTCTCCAAAACTATAACAGATGCAAGCTTGTCCTGTTTGGTGGAGATGATATTTAATAAAATAAGTAGAAATCCACTAAAAGTTTTGTTTGGTTATCTTGCAATCCCGAGATAATCGTCTCCATGCTCCAAATCCATTTTAAAGCCATTTCTAAGGCATTTCGCGCATACATGAAATGAACACATTTTTCTCCAAAACTATAACAGATGCAAGCTTGTCCTGTTTGGTGGAGATGATATTTAATAAAATAAGTAGAAATCCACTAAAAGTTTTGTTTGGTTTTCTCAAAAACTATAACAGATGCAAACTTGTCCTGTGTGGTGGAGATGAGATTTGATAAAGTAAGTGGAAATCCAGTAAAAGATTCATTTGGCTACTTTGCACTCTCGAGATAATCGTCACCATGTGCCAAATGCAATAGAATAGCAATCTGAGCACATTCGCGCATAAATGAAATGACCACAATTTTCTCAAAAACTATAACAGATGCAAACTTGTCCTGTGTGGTGGAGATGAGATTTGATAAAGTAAGTGGAAATCCAGTAAAAGTTTCATTTGGCTACTTTGCACTCTCGAGATAATCTTCACCATGTGCCAAATGCAATAGAATAGTAATCTGAGCACATTCGCGCATAAATGAAATTACCACAATTTTCTCAAAAACTATAACAGATGCAAACTTGTCCTGTGTGGTGGAGATGAGATTTGATAAAGTAAGTGAAAATCCAGTAAAAGTTTCATTTGGCTACTTTGCACTCTCGAGATAATCGTCACCATGTGCCAAATGCAATAGAATAGCAATCTGAGCACATTCGCGCATAAATGAAATGACCACAATTTTCTCCAAAACTATAACAGATGCAAACTTGTCCTGTGTGGTGGAGATGAGATTTGATAAAGTAAGTGGAAATCCAGTAAAAGTTTCATTTGGCTACTTTGCACTCTCGAGATAATCGTCACCATGTGCCAAATGCAATAGAATAGCAATCTGAGCACATTCGCGCATAAATGAAATGACCACAATTTTCTCAAAAACTATAACAGATGCAAACTTGTCCTGTGTGGTGGAGATGAGATTTGATAAAGTAAGTGGAAATCCAGTAAAAGTTTCATTTGGCTACTTTGCACTCTCGAGATAATCGTCACCATGTGTCAAATGCAATAGAATAGCAATCTGAGCACATTCGCGCATAAATGAAATGACCACAATTTTCTCAAAAACTATAACAGATGCAAACTTGTCCTGTGTGGTGGAGATGAGATTTGATAAAGTAAGTGGAAATCCAGTAAAAGTTTCATTTGGCTACTTTGCACTCTCGAGATAATCGTCACCATGTGCCAAATGCAATAGAATAGCAATCTGAGCACATTCGCGCATAAATGAAATGACCACAATTTTCTCAAAAACTATAACAGATGCAAACTTGTCCTGTGTGGTGGAGATGAGATTTGATAAAGTAAGTGGAAATCCAGTAAAAGTTTCATTTGGCTACTTTGCACTCTCGAGATAATCGTCACCATGTGCCAAATGCAATAGAATAGCAATCTGAGCACATTCGCGCATAAATGAAATGACTACAATTTTCTCAAAAACTATAACAGATGCAAACTTGTCCTGTGTGGTGGAGATGAGATTTGATAAAGTAAGTGGAAATCCAGTAAAAGTTTCATTTGGCTACTTTGCACTCTCGAGATAATCGTCACCATGTGCCAAATGCAATAGAATAGCAATCTGAGCACATTCGCGCATAAATGAAATGACCACAATTTTCTCCATAACTATAACAGATGCAAACTTGTCCTGTGTGGTGGAGATGAGATTTGATAAAGTAAGTGGAAATCCAGTAAAAGTTTCATTTGGCTACTTTGCACTCTCGAGATAATCGTCACCATGTGCCAAATGCAATAGAATAGCAATCTGAACACATTCGCGCATAAATGAAATGACCACAATTTTCTCCAAAACTACAACAGATGCAAACTTGTCCTGTGTGGTGGAGATGAGATTTGATAAAGTAAGTGGAAATCCAGTAAAAGTTTCATTTGGCTACTTTGCACTCTCGAGATAATCGTCACCATGTGCCAAATGCAATAGAATAGCAATCTGAGCACATTCGCGCATAAATGAAATGACCACAATTTTCTCAAAAACTATAACAGATGCAAACTTGTCCTGTGTGGTGGAGATGAGATTTGATAAAGTAAGTGGAAATCCAGTAAAAGTTTCATTTGGCTACTTTGCACTCTCGAGATAATCGTCACCATGTGCCAAATGCAATAGAATAGCAATCTGAGCACATTCGCGCATAAATGAAATGACCACAATTTTCTCAAAAACTATAACAGATGCAAACTTGTCCTGTGTGGTGGAGATGAGATTTGATAAAGTAAGTGGAAATCCAGTAAAAGTTTCATTTGGCTACTTTGCACTCTCGAGATAATCGTCACCATGTGCCAAATGCAATAGAATAGCAATCTGAGC
This sequence comes from Anomaloglossus baeobatrachus, assembly GCF_048569485.1. NCBI lineage: Eukaryota > Metazoa > Chordata > Amphibia > Anura > Aromobatidae > Anomaloglossus > Anomaloglossus baeobatrachus. The sequence goes on along the minus strand of NW_027445101.1, from coordinate 5,932 downwards.
ACATTCGCGCATAAATGAAATGACCACAATTTTCTCCAAAACTATAACAGATGCAAACTTGTCCTGTGTGGTGGAGATGAGATTTGATAAAGTAAGTGGAAATCCAGTAAAAGTTTCATTTGGCTACTTTGCACTCTCGAGATAATCGTCACCATGTGCCAAATGCAATAGAATAGCAATCTGAGCACATTCGCGCATAAATGAAATGACCACAATTTTCTCAAAAACTATAACAGATGCAAACTTGTCCTGTGTGGTGGAGATGAGATTTGATAAAGTAAGTGGAAATCCAGTAAAAGTTTCATTTGGCTACTTTGCACTCTCGAGATAATCGTCACCATGTGCCAAATGCAATAGAATAGCAATCTGAACACATTCGCGCATAAATCAAATGACCACAATTTTCTCAAAAACTATAACAGATGCAAACTTGTCCTGTGTGGTGGAGATGAGATTTGATAAAGTAAGTGGAAATCCAGTAAAAGTTTCATTTGGCTACTTTGCACTCTCGAGATAATCGTCACCATGTGCCAAATGCAATAGAATAGCAATCTGAGCACATTCGCGCATAAATGAAATGACCACAATTTTCTCAAAAACTATAACAGATGCAAACTTGTCCTGTGTGGTGGAGATGAGATTTGATAAAGTAAGTGGAAATCCAGTAAAAGTTTCATTTGGCTACTTTGCACTCTCGAGATAATCGTCACCATGTGCCAAATGCAATAGAATAGCAATCTGAGCACATTCGCGCATAAATGAAATGACTACAATTTTCTCAAAAACTATAACAGATGCAAACTTGTCCTGTGTGGTGGAGATGAGATTTGATAAAGTAAGTGGAAATCCAGTAAAAGTTTCATTTGGCTACTTTGCACTCTCGAGATAATCGTCACCATGTGCCAAATGCAATAGAATAGCAATCTGAGCACATTCGCGCATAAATGAAATGACCACAATTTTCTCCAAAACTATAACAGATGCAAACTTGTCCTGTGTGGTGGAGATGAGATTTGATAAAGTAAGTGGAAATCCAGTAAAAGTTTCATTTGGCTACTTTGCACTCTCGAGATAATCGTCACCATGTGCCAAATGCAATAGAATAGCAATCTGAGCACATTCGCGCATAAATGAAATGACCACAATTTTCTCCAAAACTATAACAGATGCAAACTTGTCCTGTGTGGTGGAGATGAGATTTGATAAAGTAAGTGGAAATCCAGTAAAAGTTTCATTTGGCTACTTTGCACTCTCGAGATAATCGTCACCATGTGCCAAATGCAATAGAATAGCAATCTGAACACATTCGCGCATAAATGAAATGACCACAATTTTCTCCAAAACTACAACAGATGCAAACTTGTCCTGTGTGGTGGAGATGAGATTTGATAAAGTAAGTGGAAATCCAGTAAAAGTTTCATTTGGCTACTTTGCACTCTCGAGATAATCGTCACCATGTGCCAAATGCAATAGAATAGCAATCTGAGCACATTCGCGCATAAATGAAATGACCACAATTTTCTCAAAAACTATAACAGATGCAAACTTGTCCTGTGTGGTGGAGATGAGATTTGATAAAGTAAGTGGAAATCCAGTAAAAGTTTCATTTGGCTACTTTGCACTCTCGAGATAATCGTCACCATGTGCCAAATGCAATAGAATAGCAATCTGAGCACATTCGCGCATAAATGAAATGACCACAATTTTCTCAAAAACTATAACAGATGCAAACTTGTCCTGTGTGGTGGAGATGAGATTTGATAAAGTAAGTGGAAATCCAGTAAAAGTTTCATTTGGCTACTTTGCACTCTCGAGATAATCGTCACCATGTGCCAAATGCAATAGAATAGCAATCTGAGCACATTCGCGCATAAATGAAATGACCACAATTTTCTCCAAAACTATAACAGATGCAAACTTGTCCTGTGTGGTGGAGATGAGATTTGATAAAGTAAGTGGAAATCCAGTAAAAGTTTCATTTGGCTACTTTGCACTCTCGAGATAATCGTCACCATGTGCCAAATGCAATAGAATAGCAATCTGAGCACATTCGCGCATAAATGAAATGACCACAATTTTCTCAAAAACTATAACAGATGCAAACTTGTCCTGTGTGGTGGAGATGAGATTTGATAAAGTAAGTGGAAATCCAGTAAAAGTTTCATTTGGCTACTTTGCACTCTCGAGATAATCGTCACCATGTGCCAAATGCAATAGAATAGCAATCTGAACACATTCGCGCATAAATCAAATGACCACAATTTTCTCAAAAACTATAACAGATGCAAACTTGTCCTGTGTGGTGGAGATGAGATTTGATAAAGTAAGTGGAAATCCAGTAAAAGTTTCATTTGGCTACTTTGCACTCTCGAGATAATCGTCACCATGTGCCAAATGCAATAGAATAGCAATCTGAGCACATTCGCGCATAAATGAAATGACCACAATTTTCTCAAAAACTATAACAGATGCAAACTTGTCCTGTGTGGTGGAGATGAGATTTGATAAAGTAAGTGGAAATCCAGTAAAAGTTTCTTTTGGCTACTTTGCACTCTCGAGATAATCGTCACCATGTGCCAAATGCAATAGAATAGCAATCTGAGCACATTCGCGCATAAATGAAATGACCACAATTTTCTCAAAAACTATAACAGATGCAAACTTGTCCTGTGTGGTGGAGATGAGATTTGATAAAGTAAGTGGAAATCCAGTAAAAGTTTCATTTGGCTACTTTGCACTCTCGAGATAATCGTCACCATGTGCCAAATGCAATAGAATAGCAATCTGAGCACATTCGCGCATAAATGAAATGACCACAATTTTCTCAAAAACTATAACAGATGCAAACTTGTCCTGTGTGGTGGAGATGAGATTTGATAAAGTAAGTGGAAATCCAGTAAAAGTTTCATTTGGCTACTTTGCACTCTCGAGATAATCGTCACCATGTGCCAAATGCAATAGAATAGCAATCTGAGCACATTCGCGCATAAATGAAATGACCACAATTTTCTCAAAAAACTATAACAGATGCAAACTTGTCCTGTGTGGTGGAGATGAGATTTGATAAAGTAAGTGGAAATCCAGTAAAAGTTTCATTTGGCTACTTTGCACTCTCGAGATAATCGTCACCATGTGCCAAATGCAATAGAATAGCAATCTGAGCACATTCGCGCATAAATGAAATGACCACAATTTTCTCAAAAACTATAACAGATGCAAACTTGTCCTGTGTGGTGGAGATGAGATTTGATAAAGTAAGTGGAAATCCAGTAAAAGTTTCATTTGGCTACTTTGCACTCTCGAGATAATCGTCACCATGTGCCAAATGCAATAGAATAGCAATCTGAGCACATTCGCGCATAAATGAAATGACCACAATTTTCTCAAAAACTATAACAGATGCAAACTTGTCCCTGTGTGGTGGAGATGAGATTTGATAAAGTAAGTGGAAATCCAGTAAAAGTTTCATTTGGCTACTTTGCACTCTCGAGATAATCGTCACCATGTGCCAAATGCAATAGATATAGCAATCTGAGCACATTCGCGCATAAATGAAATGACCACAATTTTCTCAAAAACTATAACAGATGCAAACTTGTCCTGTGTGGTGGAGATGAGATTTGATAAAGTAAGTGGAAATCCAGTAAAAGTTTCATTTGGCTACTTTGCACTCTCGAGATAATCGTCACCATGTGCCAAATGCAATAGATATAGCAATCTGAGCACATTCGCGCATAAATGAAATGACCACAATTTTCTCAAAAACTATAACAGATGCAAACTTGTCCTGTGTGGTGGAGATGAGATTTGATAAAGTAAGTGGAAATCCAGTAAAAGTTTCATTTGGCTACTTTGCACTCTCGAGATAATCGTCACCATGTGCCAAAATGCAATAGAATAGCAATCTGAGCACATTCGCGCATAATGAAATGACAACAATTTTCTCAAAAACTATAACAGATGCAAACTTGTCCTGTGTGGTGGAGATGAGATTTGATAAAGTAAGTGGAAATCCAGTAAAAGTTTCATTTGGCTACTTTGCACTCTCGAGATAATCGTCACCATGTGCCAAATGCAATAGAATAGCAATCTGAGCACATTCGCGCATAAATGAAATGACCACAATTTTCTCAAAACTATAACAGATGCAAACTTGTCCTGTGTGGTGGAGATGAGATTTGATAAAGTAAGTGGAAATCCAGTAAAAGTTTCATTGGCTACTTTGCACTCTCGAGATAATCGTCACCATGTGCCAAATGCAATAGGAATAGCAATCTGAGCACATTCGCGCATAAATGAAATGACCACAATTTTCTCAAAAACTATAACAGATGCAAACTTGTCCTGTGTGGTGGAGATGAGATTTGATAAAGTAAGTGGAAATCCAGTAAAAGTTTCATTTGGCTACTTTGCACTCTCGAGATAATCGTCACCATGTGCCAAATGCAATAGAATAGCAATCTGAGCACATTCGCGCATAAATGAAATGACCACAATTTTCTCAAAAACTATAACAGATGCAAACTTGTCCTGTGTGGTGGAGATGAGATTTGATAAAGTAAGTGGAAATCCAGTAAAAGTTTCATTTGGCTACTTTTGCACTCTCGAGATAATCGTCACCATGTGCCAAATGCAATAGAATAGCAATCTGAGCACATTCGCGCATAAATGAAATGACCACAATTTTCTCAAAAACTATAACAGATGCAAACTTGTCCTGTGTGGTGGAGATGAGATTTGATAAAGTAAGTGGAAATCCAGTAAAAGTTTCATTGGCTACTTTGCACTCTCGAGATAATCGTCACCATGTGCCAAATGCAATAGAATAGCAATCTGAGCACATTCGCGCATAAATGAAATGACCACAATTTTCTCAAAAACTATAACAGATGCAAACTTGTCCTGTGTGGTGGAGATGAGATTTGATAAAGTAAGTGGAAATCCAGTAAAAGTTTCATTTGGCTACTTTGCACTCTCGAGATAATCGTCACCATGTGCCAAATGCAATAGAATAGCAATCTGAGCACATTCGCGCATAAATGAAATGACCCACAATTTTCTCAAAAACTATAACAGATGCAAACTTGTCCTGTGTGGTGGAGATGAGATTTGATAAAGTAAGTGGAAATCCAGTAAAAGTTTCATTTGGCTACTTTGCACTCTCGAGATAATCGTCACCATGTGCCAAATGCAATAGAATAGCAATCTGAGGCACATTCGCGCATAAATGAAATGACCACAATTTTCTCAAAAACTATAACAGATGCAAACTTGTCCTGTGTGGTGGAGATGAGATTTGATAAAGTAAGTGGAAATCCAGTAAAAGTTTCATTTGGCTACTTTGCACTCTCGAGATAATCGTCACCATGTGCCAAATGCAATAGAATAGCAATCTGAGCACATTCGCGCATAAATGAAATGACCACAATTTTCTCAAAAACTATAACAGATGCAAACTTGTCCTGTGTGGTGGAGATGAGATTTGATAAAGTAAGTGGAAATCCAGTAAAAGTTTCATTTGGCTACTTTGCACTCTCGAGATAATCGTCACCATGTGCCAAATGCAATAGAATAGCATCTGAGCACATTCGCGCATAAATGAAATGACCACAATTTGTCTCAAAAACTATAACAGATGCAAACTTGTCCTGTGGTGGTTGGAGATGAGATTTGATAAAGTAAGTGAAATCCAGTAAAATTTTCATTTGGCTACTTTGCACTCTCGAGATAATCGTCACCATGTGCCAAATGCAATAGAATAGCAATCTGAGCACATCGCGCATAATATGAAATGACCCCAATTTTCTCAAAAACTATAACAGATGCAAACTTGTCCTGTGTGGTTGGAGATGAGATTGATAAAGGTAAGTGGAAATCCAGTAAAAGTTTCATTTGGCTACTTTGCACTCTCGAGATAATCGTCACCATGTGC
>NW_027445100.1:0-117942 GCF_048569485.1 Anomaloglossus baeobatrachus | reverse complement strand
TCCTGAATTGGGGCTGTAAGAAAGCCCATGGTTCAGGAGTGATTTTTCATCCTTTGTTAATGTATGATCAGATATATTAAATATCCCTGTTGTTTCTATTGATGTATTCATGTTCTCCTCTTTTTCGTCTATTTTATTTAGTTCAACATCTTTTTTCTGTTCTATTGTTGTACTGTCTTTATTTTTTTCGGTATGATCTCTTGTTTGTTCGTTGGATCTTCTTCTATGCTGTCGGGTTCCCCCTCTACATCCTCTCCTTCTCTTTTTCTTTTGGATTGTCGTCCTGGGACCACCCGAAAATAATGTGTGATTTTCATATTATTTGTTTCTTTGATTTTCAGAGGGCTTTTTTCTTTAGTATTAGCGGGACTTATTTCTGTTGGATTATTTATATCTTCATCCGATTTTGAAGGGTATATAGTTTCATTTAATTGTATGGGACTTATTAAGTACCTGAAAAAATAATAAAAATAAAAATAAAAATAAAAGAATGGATTTCTTTAAGATCGACAGACTAACACATAGGGAGCTATTCATAGATAATTTATTGGGTAATGAAAATGGTAATATAGAACTCATTGAAGATAATATTAGAAGATTGGATAGAACAGAAAAGAAAAATATGGCTGAATTATTTTCAGAGTATGAACGCAACTGCAAAATAGAAATAACCAACAGTCTGAATAAAATATTCATGGAGAAATATCTTAAAGAAAACATAATCCCTGAAGAATTTAAAATCCCATTAAGATCACCATATCCCAATGACATTGAATTTACTAATAAATGGGAAGAATACTCACACCTATGCTCTCAAGGACTAATAAAATTAATTATAAGGAAAAACACGCGCACAACCGAAGAAGCTATAACTGAATTAAATAAACTGAGATTAACCCTTAACCTCTACATACATACCTATGACTATAAAGAAATAGATCTCATACTGAAAATAACTTTAGATAAATATGAAGAGGAATTATTAAAGAAAAAAGTAATAAATTATCTGAAAGACAAACATAAGATAACCTTCGCTAGTGCTAACAATGAGGATACTATAGATAGCAAAACTAACCAACAAGGGTTGACTAACAAGGATAACAGTATCAAGCCTACCCCACAACAAAATATAAATACAAATATTAAGAAAACAACGAACCAAAAAGAAAAACCTATAAATAAACCCGGTATTACTAATAAAACTAATCAAAAAAGAAGTAATCAGGAATCTAATTATCCCAATGACTTCATGTCGGAAAAACAGAAAAAACATTATGAGCAACATAAATCCAAGCTCAGAAATAAGACCAAAACAAATAATAGATACAGTACTCAGAAAGACAATATAATTTCATCCCTCGATCAAAGTATACTATCCATGGAACTCGATCTGACTTCCGAAAATGGGATTAATCAGAGAAAAATTCATGAACCTGTTTCTAATAACACCCCCATTTTTTTAAAAAAATCCACAATAAATGCAAATAGCCCTCCACAGAATAGAATTTCTAATGAAACACCGGCCCCCACTATAAGGATGAATACGATCACGATTAGCCCCATCCTGAACAGTCCAAACATGAAGAATACTACATTAAAAATGAGTGAAATACAAAAAGGAAACATAGACAATGAGGATATTGCACAATTCCTCGATCTCTCAATATTAACAATACATGAAGAATTCCCTTCCAACTTAATAAGTCCCATACAATTAAATGAAACTATATACCCTTCAAAATCGGATGAAGATATAAATAATCCAACAGAAATAAGTCCCGCTAATACTAAAGAAAAAAGCCCTCTGAAAATCAAAGAAACAAATAATATGAAAATCACACATTATTTTCGGGTGGTCCCAGGACGACAATCCAAAAGAAAAAGAGAAGGAGAGGATGTAGAGGGGGAACCCGACAGCATAGAAGAAGATCCAACGAACAAACAAGAGATCATACCGAAAAAAATAAAGACAGTACAACAATAGAACAGAAAAAAGATGTTGAACTAAATAAAATAGACGAAAAAGAGGAGAACATGAATACATCAATAGAAACAACAGGGATATTTAATATATCTGATCATACATTAACAAAGGATGAAAAATCACTCCTGAACCATGGGCTTTCTTACAGCCCCAATTCAGGATTAGATACCTTTTCACTATACCTAGATCTGAATAATTTTTTCAAAAAAATCACAATACAAAGGCATTTCATGATAGAAGAAAAAGGAAAAGGACAGAATGAACAAGGACATAATATACATAATCACCAAGATAATACTGAAGATACACAGTTAATTACCAGTCATGTGAACCCGAAAAATAAAACTAGTAAATTCTACCCAATCCATCATAAGGGTTCACATGTGGAAACTTTCCAACAAATAATATTAAAAGAAATCAGATCCTATATCAATCCAAAAATAAAAAAGAATCTAACACCAGGAGAATCAAGAGCTATCATCACCCTAAGGGAAAACGAGAATATAGTTATAAAAAGAGCAGATAAAGGAGGAGGAGTAGTGGTAATGAACAGATCATGGTACATTAATGAAGGTAATAAAATGCTGAATGACAGGGAATATTATGAACCAATAAAACAAGATCCCTCGCCCCAGATTTTTTCTAATTATAATAAAATCATTAAGGAAGCCTCAGAGAAAGGAATATTAAATAAAAAAGAGGAAAAATTTCTAAATATTACAAATTTCAGGACACCATACTTCTACTACCTACCCAAAATACATAAAGACCCAATAAACCCACCAGGACGCCCAATAATTTCAGGAATAAACTCTATCACCAGTAACCTCTCCCATTATGTAGATCTATTCTTACAAGAATATGTAGTCCAACTGGACTCATATTTAAAGGATTCAACACAACTAATAAAAGAACTATTAAATTTACCCCCTCAAAAGGACAGTATTTTAATTACATTGGACGTATGTGCTCTGTATAACAACATAGCACATAATAAAGGCATACAGGTCATAGATGAAACTCTGAAAAAAGATAAAGAAATCCCCCCAATTCAAAGACAATTTATAACAACAGCAATAGCATTCATATTGGAGAACAATGTGTTTTCATTTGAAGGGTCCTTTTACAGACAAACTAAAGGCTGTGCGATGGGGACGCGATTCGCACCAAGCTATGCAAATTTATTTATGGGTGCATTTGAATCCGTCACCATCGCACAGTCAAAATACAGAGAACATATAGCCCTATACCGTCGCTTTATAGATGACCTCTTCATAATATGGAGAGGTTCATTAATAGAAGCAAAAGAATTTTTAAAAGAAATAAACAGAAACAGTTGGGGTCTTTCCTTTACATCTAACTATTCAGAGCATACCATCCAATACCTGGACCTACAGATCACCTGTAATGGAACTGGTAATATTACAACATCCACACACTTTAAGACGGTAGATGTCAATAGCTACCTTAAATATAACAGCGGACACCTACCAAGGTGGATACGCAACATCCCATACGGACAATACAGGAGAATCAGGAAAAATTGTACGGCCGATGAAGACTACAAAAATGAATCCAAGACTCTAAAGCAGCGGTTTTTAGAAAAAGGCTACCCAAAAAAACTTATTCAAGATGCCTATAAAAAAACAAATTACCTCACTCAAGAAAAATGCTTACAACCTCAACAAGAAAATAAAATGGAAAAAGAAAGAAAAAATAAATATTTAAAATGGAGTTTAATCACTACATATTGCCAACCAAGAACCCACATAGAAAAATTAATGAACAAATATTGGTTCATTTTGAAAAATGACCCTATCCTAACAGACCATATACCTCAAAAACCAATGGTTATATATAGGAAAAACAGGAATATAGGAAATATGGTTGCACCCAGCAACACATCCATAAAACCAAAAATAATTAAAATAGACAATCCAAATCTATGGGGATGTTACCCTTGTACAGCATCTAAATGTCTCTGCTGTCAAATCATGAAAAAAGGAGCTAAAACCTTTTCCTCCAAAACCACAGGGGAAACATTCCCAATAAAAAATACCTTCAACTGCAAATCTACATACATAATTTATCTCCTAGAATGCCCATGCGGCACACAATATGTGGGTCGAACAATACAAGAGATGCACTCCAGATTAAATAAACATCGGCACAATATTAAAAATGGCTATATGCAACACAGCATTTCAAAACATTATAATATTCAGCACAACAGGGATCATACAAAAATGACCCTCATCATTATAGACTCTGTTGATAATAAAGACCCAGAAGCAATAACGAAACTAACCAGAAGAGAAAGTTTTTGGATCTTCAAACTGGGCACTCTAGCCCCAGAAGGGCATAATTTAACATTGGACAATGTAGCCAGATAAGATCACTAGGTGTCAGATTTCTATAGAAGAAAAAAATTCCTTTATATAAAAAAATCCCTTTAAGAGAAAAAAATCCCTTTAAGAGAAATTAAGAAAAATCTTTTATTTATAAAGATATTATAATACACACATATAAAGTAAAAAAATAAACACAATAGAAACATAGAGAACAAAATTATAAAGAATTATACAAAGGAAAAATAAAACTCTCAAACAGATTTTTATAAAATTATAAAATCTCATTAACTTTATTTTAAATAATTTTTATCATATAAGAAATTTCAATATATATTATTTATTTATTTACATTACATACATAATACCCTTAAAGGGATTTTTACAATTATTTTTATAATAATCAATTTTATGAAACTAAATAAATTTTATCTCACCATACTCTGTATAGAGGAAGCAAAAGTTCTAATTAATGGCACACCCATAAGAATAACACCTGTGCAACCCCTATATATATTCTGTTAGATAAACACTCCTGTTATACCTGAGGAAGGCATTGATTTAATGCTGAAACGCGTTGTATTGAATAACAGGAGCAGTTTGATATATTCTGATATATTTTAATAATAAAACAACTTTAATATTAACGGAACCTGTGTATTGTAAGCGCTCAACAGACCGATAATTTAATCACCTACTACAAGCACACTCCCTTTTGAGGGATTCGGTCAGAGCTGCAGCAAGACACAGGCATTCCATTTGGAAGTAAAATCTACAGCTAGAGAACGGTGGATCGCTGCAATACTCCAGAACCTAGAGTGCCGGGGATCAGGAGGAATCAGCGGTCCTGAATCCGGACATCCCCTGCAACAAAGATTACGATAGGATCGCTACCAAGGCTCCAGACTCCCAATCCAGAAAAGATCGGAGGATCTATACAACTAACACCGAGGTTGTGCGAGGGCGCACAACCTCATCAGGTGAGCAAATTCTCATACTTATAAATTGTACACTAGACCCGCAGGTACTACTCATAGGCGCTACTTTTTCTTTATAGTGACCCTCTGAACGCGAATCAGCGTGGGATTATCCCAACCAGCAGCAGAGTAACTACCTGTGGTCTAGGAAGCAAAGAAAGAAAGAAAAAATAAGAATTTTTGAACTAAGAACTATAAACTGAGAATTTATATGAAAGACTAAGGCTAACGAAAGACAATATAGAAAAAGACAAATACTGACTACTTTAGTTCTCCTGGAATTAAATATAAATATAAAAGAAACCAAGGAGAAACCTACCAAACTTACATAAATACTCATCTATATACACACATATATATAAATAGACAGATATATTCTTATTTTTATATTTTATTTCATTTTATTTCCTATATATATATATAAAAAAAAACCCCTAAAAATACCTGAAAAAATAATAAAAATAAAAATAAAAATAAAAGAATGGATTTCTTTAAGATCGACAGACTAACACATAGGGAGCTATTCATAGATAATTTATTGGGTAATGAAAATGGTAATATAGAACTCATTGAAGATAATATTAGAAGATTGGATAGAACAGAAAAGAAAAATATGGCTGAATTATTTTCAGAGTATGAACGCAACTGCAAAATAGAAATAACCAACAGTCTGAATAAAATATTCATGGAGAAATATCTTAAAGAAAACATAATCCCTGAAGAATTTAAAATCCCATTAAGATCACCATATCCCAATGACATTGAATTTACTAATAAATGGGAAGAATACTCACACCTATGCTCTCAAGGACTAATAAAATTAATTATAAGGAAAAACACGCGCACAACCGAAGAAGCTATAACTGAATTAAATAAACTGAGATTAACCCTTAACCTCTACATACATACCTATGACTATAAAGAAATAGATCTCATACTGAAAATAACTTTAGATAAATATGAAGAGGAATTATTAAAGAAAAAAGTAATAAATTATCTGAAAGACAAACATAAGATAACCTTCGCTAGTGCTAACAATGAGGATACTATAGATAGCAAAACTAACCAACAAGGGTTGACTAACAAGGATAACAGTATCAAGCCTACCCCACAACAAAATATAAATACAAATATTAAGAAAACAACGAACCAAAAAGAAAAACCTATAAATAAACCCGGTATTACTAATAAAACTAATCAAAAAAGAAGTAATCAGGAATCTAATTATCCCAATGACTTCATGTCGGAAAAACAGAAAAAACATTATGAGCAACATAAATCCAAGCTCAGAAATAAGACCAAAACAAATAATAGATACAGTACTCAGAAAGACAATATAATTTCATCCCTCGATCAAAGTATACTATCCATGGAACTCGATCTGACTTCCGAAAATGGGATTAATCAGAGAAAAATTCATGAACCTGTTTCTAATAACACCCCCATTTTTTTAAAAAAATCCACAATAAATGCAAATAGCCCTCCACAGAATAGAATTTCTAATGAAACATCGGCCCCCACTATAAGGATGAATACGATCACGATTAGCCCCATCCTGAACAGTCCAAACATGAAGAATACTACATTAAAAATGAGTGAAATACAAAAAGGAAACATAGACAATGAGGATATTGCACAATTCCTCGATCTCTCAATATTAACAATACATGAAGAATTCCCTTCCAACTTAATAAGTCCCATACAATTAAATGAAACTATATACCCTTCAAAATCGGATGAAGATATAAATAATCCAACAGAAATAAGTCCCGCTAATACTAAAGAAAAAAGCCCTCTGAAAATCAAAGAAACAAATAATATGAAAATCACACATTATTTTCGGGTGGTCCCAGGACGACAATCCAAAAGAAAAAGAGAAGGAGAGGATGTAGAGGGGGAACCCGACAGCATAGAAGAAGATCCAACGAACAAACAAGAGATCATACCGAAAAAAATAAAGACAGTACAACAATAGAACAGAAAAAAGATGTTGAACTAAATAAAATAGACGAAAAAGAGGAGAACATGAATACATCAATAGAAACAACAGGGATATTTAATATATCTGATCATACATTAACAAAGGATGAAAAATCACTCCTGAACCATGGGCTTTCTTACAGCCCCAATTCAGGATTAGATACCTTTTCACTATACCTAGATCTGAATAATTTTTTCAAAAAAATCACAATACAAAGGCATTTCATGATAGAAGAAAAAGGAAAAGGACAGAATGAACAAGGACATAATATACATAATCACCAAGATAATACTGAAGATACACAGTTAATTACCAGACATGTGAACCCGAAAAATAAAACTAGTAAATTCTACCCAATCCATCATAAGGGTTCACATGTGGAAACTTTCCAACAAATAATATTAAAAGAAATCAGATCCTATATCAATCCAAAAATAAAAAAGAATCTAACACCAGGAGAATCAAGAGCTATCATCACCCTAAGGGAAAACGAGAATATAGTTATAAAAAGAGCAGATAAAGGAGGAGGAGTAGTGGTAATGAACAGATCATGGTACATTAATGAAGGTAATAAAATGCTGAATGACAGGGAATATTATGAACCAATAAAACAAGATCCCTCGCCCCAGATTTTTTCTAATTATAATAAAATCATTAAGGAAGCCTCAGAGAAAGGAATATTAAATAAAAAAGAGGAAAAATTTCTAAATATTACAAATTTCAGGACACCATACTTCTACTACCTACCCAAAATACATAAAGACCCAATAAACCCACCAGGACGCCCAATAATTTCAGGAATAAACTCTATCACCAGTAACCTCTCCCATTATGTAGATCTATTCTTACAAGAATATGTAGTCCAACTGGACTCATATTTAAAGGATTCAACACAACTAATAAAAGAACTATTAAATTTACCCCCTCAAAAGGACAGTATTTTAATTACATTGGACGTATGTGCTCTGTATAACAACATAGCACATAATAAAGGCATACAGGTCATAGATGAAACTCTGAAAAAAGATAAAGAAATCCCCCCAATTCAAAGACAATTTATAACAACAGCAATAGCATTCATATTGGAGAACAATGTGTTTTCATTTGAAGGGTCCTTTTACAGACAAACTAAAGGCTGTGCGATGGGGACGCGATTCGCACCAAGCTATGCAAATTTATTTATGGGTGCATTTGAATCCGTCACCATCGCACAGTCAAAATACAGAGAACATATAGCCCTATACCGTCGCTTTATAGATGACCTCTTCATAATATGGAGAGGTTCATTAATAGAAGCAAAAGAATTTTTAAAAGAAATAAACAGAAACAGTTGGGGTCTTTCCTTTACATCTAACTATTCAGAGCATACCATCCAATACCTGGACCTACAGATCACCTGTAATGGAACTGGTAATATTACAACATCCACACACTTTAAGACGGTAGATGTCAATAGCTACCTTAAATATAACAGCGGACACCTACCAAGGTGGATACGCAACATCCCATACGGACAATACAGGAGAATCAGGAAAAATTGTACGGCCGATGAAGACTACAAAAATGAATCCAAGACTCTAAAGCAGCGGTTTTTAGAAAAAGGCTACCCAAAAAAACTTATTCAAGATGCCTATAAAAAAACAAATTACCTCACTCAAGAAAAATGCTTACAACCTCAACAAGAAAATAAAATGGAAAAAGAAAGAAAAAATAAATATTTAAAATGGAGTTTAATCACTACATATTGCCAACCAAGAACCCACATAGAAAAATTAATGAACAAATATTGGTTCATTTTGAAAAATGACCCTATCCTAACAGACCATATACCTCAAAAACCAATGGTTATATATAGGAAAAACAGGAATATAGGAAATATGGTTGCACCCAGCAACACATCCATAAAACCAAAAATAATTAAAATAGACAATCCAAATCTATGGGGATGTTACCCTTGTACAGCATCTAAATGTCTCTGCTGTCAAATCATGAAAAAAGGAGCTAAAACCTTTTCCTCCAAAACCACAGGGGAAACATTCCCAATAAAAAATACCTTCAACTGCAAATCTACATACATAATTTATCTCCTAGAATGCCCATGCGGCACACAATATGTGGGTCGAACAATACAAGAGATGCACTCCAGATTAAATAAACATCGGCACAATATTAAAAATGGCTATATGCAACACAGCATTTCAAAACATTATAATATTCAGCACAACAGGGATCATACAAAAATGACCCTCATCATTATAGACTCTGTTGATAATAAAGACCCAGAAGCAATAACGAAACTAACCAGAAGAGAAAGTTTTTGGATCTTCAAACTGGGCACTCTAGCCCCAGAAGGGCATAATTTAACATTGGACAATGTAGCCAGATAAGATCACTAGGTGTCAGATTTCTATAGAAGAAAAAAATTCCTTTATATAAAAAAATCCCTTTAAGAGAAAAAAATCCCTTTAAGAGAAATTAAGAAAAATCTTTTATTTATAAAGATATTATAATACACACATATAAAGTAAAAAAATAAACACAATAGAAACATAGAGAACAAAATTATAAAGAATTATACAAAGGAAAAATAAAACTCTCAAACAGATTTTTATAAAATTATAAAATCTCATTAACTTTATTTTAAATAATTTTTATCATATAAGAAATTTCAATATATATTATTTATTTA
The DNA here is from genome assembly GCF_048569485.1 of Anomaloglossus baeobatrachus. Lineage (NCBI taxonomy): Eukaryota > Metazoa > Chordata > Amphibia > Anura > Aromobatidae > Anomaloglossus > Anomaloglossus baeobatrachus. The sequence goes on along the minus strand of NW_027445100.1, from coordinate 107,963 downwards.
TTTACATTACATACATAATACCCTTAAAGGGATTTTTACAATTATTTTTATAATAATCAATTTTATGAAACTAAATAAATTTTATCTCACCATACTCTGTATAGAGGAAGCAAAAGTTCTAATTAATGGCACACCCATAAGAATAACACCTGTGCAACCCCTATATATATTCTGTTAGATAAACACTCCTGTTATACCTGAGGAAGGCATTGATTTAATGCTGAAACGCGTTGTATTGAATAACAGGAGCAGTTTGATATATTCTGATATATTTTAATAATAAAACAACTTTAATATTAACGGAACCTGTGTATTGTAAGCGCTCAACAGACCGATAATTTATCTCCACCAAACAGGACAAGCTTGCATCTGTTATAGTTTTGGAGAAAAATGTGTTCATTTCATGTATGCGCGAAATGCCTTAAAAATGGCTTTAAAATGGATTTGGAGCATGGAGACGATTATCTCGGGATTGCAAGATAACCAAACAAAACTTTTAGTGGATTTCTACTTATTTTATTAAATATCATCTCCACCAAACAGGACAAGCTTGCATCTGTTATAGTTTTGGAGAAAAATGTGTTCATTTCATGTATGCGCGAAATGCCTTAAAAATGGCTTTAAAATGGATTTGGAGCATGGAGACGATTATCTCGGGATTGCAAGATAACCAAACAAAACTTTTAGTGGATTTCTACTTATTTTATTAAATATCATCTCCACCAAACAGGACAAGCTTGCATCTGTTATAGTTTTGGAGAAAAATGTGTTCATTTCATGTATGCGCGAAATGCCTTAAAAATGGCTTTAAAATGGATTTGGAGCATGGAGACGATTATCTCGGGATTGCAAGATAACCAAACAAAACTTTTAGTGGATTTCTACTTATTTTATTAAATATCATCTCCACCAAACAGGACAAGCTTGCATCTGTTATAGTTTTGGAGAAAAATGTGTTCATTTCATGTATGCGCGAAATGCCTTAAAAATGGCTTTAAAATGGAATTGGAGCATGGAGACGATTATCTCGGGATTGCAAGATAACCAAACAAAACTTTTAGTGGATTTCTACTTATTTTATTAAATATCATCTCCACCAAACAGGACAAGCTTGCATGTGTTATAGTTTTGGAGAAAAATGTGTTCATTTCATGTATGCGCAAAATGCCTTAAAAATGGCTTTAAAATGGATTTGGAGCATGGAGACGATTATATCAGGATGGCAATATAAACAAACGAAACTTTTAGTAGATTTCTACTTATTTTATTAAATATTATCTCCACCAAACAGGACAAGCTTGCATCTGTTATAGTTTTGGAGAAAAATGTGTTCATTTCATGTATGCGCGAAATGCCTTAAAAATGGCTTTAAAATGGATTTGGAGCATGGAGACGATTATCTCAGGATTGCAAGATAACCAAACAAAACTTTTAGTGGATTTCTACTTATTTTATTAAATATCATCTCCACCAAACAGGACAAGCTTGCATCTGTTATAGTTTTGGAGAAAAATGTGTTCATTTCATGTATGCGCGAAATGCCTTAAAAATGGCTTTAAAATGGATTTGGAGCATGGAGACGATTATCTCGGGATTGCAAGATAACCAAACAAAACTTTTAGTGGATTTCTACTTATTTTATTAAATATCATCTCCACCAAACAGGACAAGCTTGCATCTGTTATAGTTTTGGAGAAAAATGTGTTCATTTCATGTATGCGCGAAATGCCTTAAAAATGGCTTTAAAATGGATTTGGAGCATGGAGACGATTATCTCGGGATTGCAAGATAACCAAACAAAACTTTTAGTGGATTTCTACTTATTTTATTAAATATCATCTCCACCAAACAGGACAAGCTTGCATCTGTTATAGTTTTGGAGAAAAATGTGTTCATTTCATGTATGCGCGAAATGCCTTAAAAATGGCTTTAAAATGGATTTGGAGCATGGAGACGATTATCTCGGGATTGCAATATAACCAAACAAAACTTTTAGTGGATTTCTACTTATTTTATTAAATATCATCTCCACCAAACAGGACAAGCTTGCATCTGTTATAGTTTTGGAGAAAAATGTGTTCATTTCATGTATGCGCGAAATGCCTTAAAAATGGCTTTAAAATGGATTTGGAGCATGGAGACGATTATCTCGGGATTGCAAGATAACCAAACAAAACTTTTAGTGGATTTCTACTTATTTTATTAAATATCATCTCCACCAAACAGGACAAGCTTGCATCTGTTATAGTTTTGGAGAAAAATGTGTTCATTTCATGTATGCGCGAAATGCCTTAAAAATGGCTTTAAAATGGATTTGGAGCATGGAGACGATTATCTCGGGATTGCAAGATAACCAAACAAAACTTTTAGTGGATTTCTACTTATTTTATTAAATATCATCTCCACCAAACAGGACAAGCTTGCATCTGTTATAGTTTTGGAGAAAAATGTGTTCATTTCATGTATGCGCGAAATGCCTTAAAAATGGCTTTAAAATGGATTTGGAGCATGGAGACGATTATCTCGGGATTGCAAGATAACCAAACAAAACTTTTAGTGGATTTCTACTTATTTTATTAAATATCATCTCCACCAAACAGGACAAGCTTGCATCTGTTATAGTTTTGGAGAAAAATGTGTTCATTTCATGTATGCGCGAAATGCCTTAAAAATGGCTTTAAAATGGAATTGGAGCATGGAGACGATTATCTCGGGATTGCAAGATACCCAAACAAAACTTTTAGTGGATTTCTACTTATTTTATTAAATATCATCTCCACCAAACAGGACAAGCTTGCATGTGTTATAGTTTTGGAGAAAAATGTGTTCATTTCATGTATGCGCAAAATGCCTTAAAAATGGCTTTAAAATGGATTTGGAGCATGGAGACGATTATATCAGGATGGCAATATAAACAAACGAAACTTTTAGTAGATTTCTACTTATTTTATTAAATATTATCTCCACCAAACAGGACAAGCTTGCATCTGTTATAGTTTTGGAGAAAAATGTGTTCATTTCATGTATGCGCGAAATGCCTTAAAAATGGCTTTAAAATGGATTTGGAGCATGGAGACGATTATCTCAGGATTGCAAGATAACCAAACAAAACTTTTAGTGGATTTCTACTTATTTTATTAAATATCATCTCCACCAAACAGGACAAGCTTGCATCTGTTATAGTTTTGGAGAAAAATGTGTTCATTTCATGTATGCGCGAAATGCCTTAAAAATGGCTTTAAAATGGATTTGGAGCATGGAGACGATTATCTCGGGATTGCAAGATAACCAAACAAAACTTTTAGTGGATTTCTACTTATTTTATTAAATATCATCTCCACCAAACAGGACAAGCTTGCATCTGTTATAGTTTTGGAGAAAAATGTGTTCATTTCATGTATGCGCGAAATGCCTTAAAAATGGCTTTAAAATGGATTTGGAGCATGGAGACGATTATCTCGGGATTGCAAGATAACCAAACAAAACTTTTAGTGGATTTCTACTTATTTTATTAAATATCATCTCCACCAAACAGGACAAGCTTGCATCTGTTATAGTTTTGGAGAAAAATGTGTTCATTTCATGTATGCGCGAAATGCCTTAAAAATGGCTTTAAAATGGATTTGGAGCATGGAGACGATTATCTCGGGATTGCAATATAACCAAACAAAACTTTTAGTGGATTTCTACTTATTTTATTAAATATCATCTCCACCAAACAGGACAAGCTTGCATCTGTTATAGTTTTGGAGAAAAATGTGTTCATTTCATGTATGCGCGAAATGCCTTAAAAATGGCTTTAAAATGGATTTGGAGCATGGAGACGATTATCTCGGGATTGCAAGATAACCAAACAAAACTTTTAGTGGATTTCTACTTATTTTATTAAATATCATCTCCACCAAACAGGACAAGCTTGCATCTGTTATAGTTTTGGAGAAAAATGTGTTCATTTCATGTATGCGCGAAATGCCTTAAAAATGGCTTTAAAATGGATTTGGAGCATGGAGACGATTATCTCGGGATTGCAAGATAACCAAACAAAACTTTTAGTGGATTTCTACTTATTTTATTAAATATCATCTCCACCAAACAGGACAAGCTTGCATCTGTTATAGTTTTGGAGAAAAATGTGTTCATTTCATGTATGCGCGAAATGCCTTAAAAATGGCTTTAAAATGGATTTGGAGCATGGAGACGATTATCTCGGGATTGCAAGATAACCAAACAAAACTTTTAGTGGATTTCTACTTATTTTATTAAATATCATCTCCACCAAACAGGACAAGCTTGCATCTGTTATAGTTTTGGAGAAAAATGTGTTCATTTCATGTATGCGCGAAATGCCTTAAAAATGGCTTTAAAATGGAATTGGAGCATGGAGACGATTATCTCGGGATTGCAAGATAACCAAACAAAACTTTTAGTGGATTTCTACTTATTTTATTAAATATCATCTCCACCAAACAGGACAAGCTTGCATGTGTTATAGTTTTGGAGAAAAATGTGTTCATTTCATGTATGCGCAAAATGCCTTAAAAATGGCTTTAAAATGGATTTGGAGCATGGAGACGATTATATCAGGATGGCAATATAAACAAACGAAACTTTTAGTAGATTTCTACTTATTTTATTAAATATTATCTCCACCAAACAGGACAAGCTTGCATCTGTTATAGTTTTGGAGAAAAATGTGTTCATTTCATGTATGCGCGAAATGCCTTAAAAATGGCTTTAAAATGGATTTGGAGCATGGAGACGATTATCTCAGGATTGCAAGATAACCAAACAAAACTTTTAGTGGATTTCTACTTATTTTATTAAATATCATCTCCACCAAACAGGACAAGCTTGCATCTGTTATAGTTTTGGAGAAAAATGTGTTCATTTCATGTATGCGCGAAATGCCTTAAAAATGGCTTTAAAATGGATTTGGAGCATGGAGACGATTATCTCGGGATTGCAAGATAACCAAACAAAACTTTTAGTGGATTTCTACTTATTTTATTAAATATCATCTCCACCAAACAGGACAAGCTTGCATCTGTTATAGTTTTGGAGAAAAATGTGTTCATTTCATGTATGCGCGAAATGCCTTAAAAATGGCTTTAAAATGGATTTGGAGCATGGAGACGATTATCTCGGGATTGCAAGATAACCAAACAAAACTTTTAGTGGATTTCTACTTATTTTATTAAATATCATCTCCACCAAACAGGACAAGCTTGCATCTGTTATAGTTTTGGAGAAAAATGTGTTCATTTCATGTATGCGCGAAATGCCTTAAAAATGGCTTTAAAATGGATTTGGAGCATGGAGACGATTATCTCGGGATTGCAATATAACCAAACAAAACTTTTAGTGGATTTCTACTTATTTTATTAAATATCATCTCCACCAAACAGGACAAGCTTGCATCTGTTATAGTTTTGGAGAAAAATGTGTTCATTTCATGTATGCGCGAAATGCCTTAAAAATGGCTTTAAAATGGATTTGGAGCATGGAGACGATTATCTCGGGATTGCAAGATAACCAAACAAAACTTTTAGTGGATTTCTACTTATTTTATTAAATATCATCTCCACCAAACAGGACAAGCTTGCATGTGTTATAGTTTTGGAGATAAATGTGTTAATTTCATGTATGCGCAAAATGCCTTTGAAATGGCTTTAAAATGGATTTGGAGCATGGAGACGATTATCTCGGGATTGCAAGATAACCAAACAAAACTTTTAGTGGATTTCTACTTATTTTATTAAATATCATCTCCACCAAACAGGACAAGCTTGCATCTGTTATAGTTTTGGAGAAAAATGTGTTCATTTCATGTATGCGCGAAATGCCTTAAAAATGGCTTTAAAATGGATTTGGAGCATGGAGACGATTATCTCGGGATTGCAAGATAACCAAACAAAACTTTTAGTGGATTTCTACTTATTTTATTAAATATCATCTCCACCAAACAGGACAAGCTTGCATCTGTTATAGTTTTGGAGAAAAATGTGTTCATTTCATGTATGCGCGAAATGCCTTAAAAATGGCTTTAAAATGGATTTGGAGCATGGAGACGATTATCTCGGGATTGCAAGATAACCAAACAAAACTTTTAGTGGATTTCTACTTATTTTATTAAATATCATCTCCACCAAACAGGACAAGCTTGCATCTGTTATAGTTTTGGAGAAAAATGTGTTCATTTCATGTATGCGCGAAATGCCTTAAAAATGGCTTTAAAATGGATTTGGAGCATGGAGACGATTATCTCGGGATTGCAAAATAACCAAACAAAACTTTTAGTGGATTTCTACTTATTTTATTAAATATCATCTCCACCAAACAGGACAAGCTTGCATCTGTTATAGTTTTGGAGAAAAATGTGTTCATTTCATGTATGCGCGAAATGCCTTAAAAATGGCTTTAAAATGGATTTGGAGCATGGAGACGATTATCTCGGGATTGCAAGATAACCAAACAAAACTTTTAGTGGATTTCTACTTATTTTATTAAATATCATCTCCACCAAACAGGACAAGCTTGCATCTGTTATAGTTTTGGAGAAAAATGTGTTCATTTCATGTATGCGCGAAATGCCTTAAAAATGGCTTTAAAATGGATTTGGAGCATGGAGACGATTATCTCGGGATTGCAAGATAACCAAACAAAACTTTTAGTGGATTTCTACTTATTTTATTAAATATCATCTCCACCAAACAGGACAAGCTTGCATCTGTTATAGTTTTGGAGAAAAATGTGTTCATTTCATGTATGCGCGAAATGCCTTAAAAATGGCTTTAAAATGGATTTGGAGCATGGAGACGATTATCTCGGGATTGCAAGATAACCAAACAAAACTTTTAGTGGATTTCTACTTATTTTATTAAATATCATCTCCACCAAACAGGACAAGCTTGCATCTGTTATAGTTTTGGAGAAAAATGTGTTCATTTCATGTATGCGCGAAATGCCTTAAAAATGGCTTTAAAATAGATTTGGAGCATGGAGACGATTATCTCGGGATTGCAAGATAACCAAACAAAACTTTTAGTGGATTTCTACTTATTTTATTAAATATCATCTCCACCAAACAGGACAAGCTTGCATCTGTTATAGTTTTGGAGAAAAATGTGTTCATTTCATGTATGCGCAAAATGCCTTAAAAATGGCTTTAAAATGGATTTGGAGCATGGAGACGATTATCTCAGGATGGCAATATAAACAAACGAAACTTTTAGTAGATTTCTACTTATTTTATTAAATATTATCTCCACCAAACAGGACAAGCTTGCATCTGTTATAGTTTTGGAGAAAAATGTGTTCATTTCATGTATGCGCGAAATGCCTTAAAAATGGCTTTAAAATGGATTTGGAGCATGGAGACGATTATCTCGGGATTGCAAGATAACCAAACAAAACTTTTAGTGGATTTCTACTTATTTTATTAAATATCATCTCCACCAAACAGGACAAGCTTGCATCTGTTATAGTTTTGGAGAAAAATGTGTTCATTTCATGTATGCGCGAAATGCCTTAAAAATGGCTTTAAAATGGATTTGGAGCATGGAGACGATTATCTCGGGATTGCAAGATAACCAAACAAAACTTTTAGTGGATTTCTACTTATTTTATTAAATATCATCTCCACCAAACAGGACAAGCTTGCATCTGTTATAGTTTTGGAGAAAAATGTGTTCATTTCATGTATGCGCGAAATGCCTTAAAAATGGCTTTAAAATGGATTTGGAGCATGGAGACGATTATCTCGGGATTGCAAGATAACCAAACAAAACTTTTAGTGGATTTCTACTTATTTTATTAAATATCATCTCCACCAAACAGGACAAGCTTGCATCTGTTATAGTTTTGGAGAAAAATGTGTTCATTTCATGTATGCGCGAAATGCCTTAAAAATGGCTTTAAAATGGATTTGGAGCATGGAGACGATTATCTCGGGATTGCAAGATAACCAAACAAAACTTTTAGTGGATTTCTACTTATTTTATTAAATATCATCTCCACCAAACAGGACAAGCTTGCATCTGTTATAGTTTTGGAGAAAAATGTGTTCATTTCATGTATGCGCGAAATGCCTTAAAAATGGCTTTAAAATGGATTTGGAGCATGGAGACGATTATCTCGGGATTGCAAGATAACCAAACAAAACTTTTAGTGGATTTCTACTTATTTTATTAAATATCATCTCCACCAAACAGGACAAGCTTGCATCTGTTATAGTTTTGGAGAAAAATGTGTTCATTTCATGTATGCGCAAAATGCCTTAAAAATGGCTTTAAAATGGATTTGGAGCATGGAGACGATTATCTCAGGATGGCAATATAAACAAACGAAACTTTTAGTAGATTTCTACTTATTTTATTAAATATTATCTCCACCAAACAGGACAAGCTTGCATCTGTTATAGTTTTGGAGAAAAATGTGTTCATTTCATGTATGCGCGAAATGCCTTAAAAATGGCTTTAAAATGGATTTGGAGCATGGAGACGATTATCTCGGGATTGCAAGATAACCAAACAAAACTTTTAGTGGATTTCTACTTATTTTATTAAATATCATCTCCATCAAACAGGACAAGCTTGCATCTGTTATAGTTTTGGAGAAAAATGTGTTCATTTCATGTATGCGCGAAATGCCTTAAAAATGGCTTTAAAATGGATTTGGAGCATGGAGACGATTATCTCGGGATTGCAAGATAACCAAACAAAACTTTTAGTGGATTTCTACTTATTTTATTAAATATCATCTCCACCAAACAGGACAAGCTTGCATCTGTTATAGTTTTGGAGAAAAATGTGTTCATTTCATGTATGCGCGAAATGCCTTAAAAATGGCTTTAAAATGGATTTGGAGCATGGAGACGATTATCTCGGGATTGCAAGATAACCAAACAAAACTTTTAGTGGATTTCTACTTATTTTATTAAATATCATCTCCACCAAACAGGACAAGCTTGCATCTGTTAAAGTTTTGGAGAAAATGTGTTAATTTCATGTATGCGCGAAATGCCTTAAAAATGGCTTTAAAATGGATTTGGAGCATGGAGACGATTATCTCGGGATTGCAAGATAACCAAACAAAACTTTTAGTGGATTTCTACTTATTTTATTAAATATCATCTCCACCAAACAGGACAAGCTTGCATATGTTATAGTTTTGGAGAAAAATGTGTTCATTTCATGTATGCGCGAAATGCCTTAAAAATGGCTTTAAAATGGATTTGGAGCATGGAGACGATTATCTCGGGATTGCAATATAACCAAACAAAACTTTTAGTGGATTTCTACTTATTTTATTAAATATCATCTCCACCAAACAGGACAAGCTTGCATCTGTTATAGTTTTGGAGAAAAATGTGTTCATTTCATGTATGCGCGAAATGCCTTAAAAATGGCTTTAAAATGGATTTGGAGCATGGAGACGATTATCTCGGGATTGCAAGATAACCAAACAAAACTTTTAGTGGATTTCTACTTATTTTATTAAATATCATCTCCACCAAACAGGACAAGCTTGCATCTGTTATAGTTTTGGAGAAAAATGTGTTCATTTCATGTATGCGCGAAATGCCTTAAAAATGGCTTTAAAATGGATTTGGAGCATGGAGACGATTATCTCGGGATTGCAAGATAATTAAACAAAACTTTTAGTGGATTTCTACTTATTTTATTAAATATCATCTCCACCAAACAGGACAAGCTTGCATCTGTTATAGTTTTGGAGAAAAATGTGTTCATTTCATGTATGCGCGAAATGCCTTAAAAATGGCTTTAAAATGGATTTGGAGCATGGAGACGATTATCTCGGGATTGCAAGATAACCAAACAAAACTTTTAGTGGATTTCTACTTATTTTATTAAATATCATCTCCACCAAACAGGACAAGCTTGCATGTGTTATAGTTTTGGAGAAAAATGTGTTCATTTCATGTATGCGCAAAATGCCTTAAAAATGGCTTTAAAATGGATTTGGAGCATGGAGACGATTATCTCGGGATTGCAAGATAACCAAACAAAACTTTTAGTGGATTTCTACTTATTTTATTAAATATCATCTCCACCAAACAGGACAAGCTTGCATCTGTTATAGTTTTGGAGAAAAATGTGTTCATTTCATGTATGCGCGAAATGCCTTAAAAATGGCTTTAAAATGGATTTGGAGCATGGAGACGATTATCTCGGGATTGCAAGATAACCAAACAAAACTTTTAGTGGATTTCTACTTATTTTATTAAATATCATCTCCACCAAACAGGACAAGCTTGCATCTGTTATAGTTTTGGAGAAAAATGTGTTCATTTCATGTATGCGCGAAATGCCTTAAAAATGGCTTTAAAATGGATTTGGAGCATGGAGACGATTATCTCGGGATTGCAAGATAACCAAACAAAACTTTTAGTGGATTTCTACTTATTTTATTAAATATCATCTCCACCATACAGGACAAGCTTGCATCTGTTAAAGTTTTGGAGAAAAATGTGTTCATTTCATGTATGCGCGAAATGCCTTAAAATGGCTTTAAAATGGATTTGGAGCATGGAGACGATTATCTCGGGATTGCAAGATAACCAAACAAAACTTTTAGTGGATTTCTACTTATTTTATTAAATATCATCTCCACCAAACAGGACAAGCTTGCATCTGTTATAGTTTTGGAGAAAAATGTGTTCATTTCATGTATGCGCGAAATGCCTTAAAAATGGCTTTAAAATGGATTTGGAGCATGGAGACGATTATCTCGGGATTGCAAGATAACCAAACAAAACTTTTAGTGGATTTCTACTTATTTTATTAAATATCATCTCCACCAAACAGGACAAGCTTGCATCTGTTATAGTTTTGGAGAAAAATGTGTTCATTTCATGTATGCGCGAAATGCCTTAAAAATGGCTTTAAAATGGATTTGGAGCATGGAGACGATTATCTCGGGATTGCAAGATAACCAAACAAAACTTTTAGTGGATTTCTACTTATTTTATTAAATATCATCTCCACCAAACAGGACAAGCTTGCATCTGTTATAGTTTTGGAGAAAAATGTGTTCATTTCATGTATGCGCGAAATGCCTTAAAAATGGCTTTAAAATGGATTTGGAGCATGGAGACGATTATCTCGGGATTGCAAGATAACCAAACAAAACTTTTAGTGGATTTCTACTTATTTTATTAAATATCATCTCCACCAAACAGGACAAGCTTGCATGTGTTATAGTTTTGGAGAAAAATGTGTTCATTTCATGTATGCGCGAAATGCCTTAAAAATGGCTTTAAAATGGATTTGGAGCATGGAGACGATTATTTTGGGATTGCAAGATAACCAAACAAAACTTTTAGTGGATTTCTACTTATTTTATTAAATATCATCTCCAACAAACAGGACAAGCTTGCATCTGTTATAGTTTTGGAGAAAAATGTGTTCATTTCATGTATGCGCGAAATGCCTTAAAAATGGCTTTAAAATGGATTTGGAGCATGGAGACGATTATCTCGGGATTGCAGTATAACCAAACAAAACTTTTAGTGGATTTCTACTTATTTTATTAAATATCATCTCCACCAAACAGGACAAGCTTGCATCTGTTATAGTTTTGGAGAAAAATGTGTTCATTTCATGTATGCGCGAAATGCCTTAAAAATGGCTTTAAAATGGATTTGGAGCATGGAGACGATTATCTCGGGATTGCAAGATAACCAAACAAAACTTTTAGTGGATTTCTACTTATTTTATTAAATATCATCTCCACCAAACAGGACAAGCTTGCATCTGTTATAGTTTTGGAGAAAAATGTGTTCATTTCATGTATGCGCGAAATGCCTTAAAAATGGCTTTAAAATGGATTTGGAGCATGGAGACGATTATCTCAGGATGGCAATATAAACAAACGAAACTTTTAGTAGATTTCTACTTATTTTATTAAATATTATCTCCACCAAACAGGACAAGCTTGGATCTGTTATAGTTTTGGAGAAAAATGTGTTCATTTCATGTATGCGCGAAATGCCTTAAAAATGGCTTTAAAATGGATTTGGAGCATGGAGACGATTATCTCGGGATTGCAAGATAACCAAACAAAACTTTTAGTGGATTTCTACTTATTTTATTAAATATCATCTCCACCAAACAGGACAAGCTTGCATCTGTTATAGTTTTGGAGAAAAATGTGTTCATTTCATGTATGCGCGAAATGCCTTAAAAATGGCTTTAAAATGGATTTGGAGCATGGAGACGATTATCTCGGGATTGCAAGATAACCAAAAAAAACTTTTAGTGGATTTCTACTTATTTTATTAAATATCATCTCCACCAAACAGGACAAGCTTGCATCTGTTATAGTTTTGGAGAAAAATGTGTTCATTTCATGTATGCGCGAAATGCCTTAAAAATGGCTTTAAAATGGATTTGGAGCATGGAGACGATTATCTCGGGATTGCAAGATAACCAAACAAAACTTTTAGTGGATTTCTACTTATTTTATTAAATATCATCTCCACCAAACAGGACAAGCTTGCATCTGTTATAGTTTTGGAGAAAAATGTGTTCATTTGATGTATGCGCGAAATGCCTTAAAAATGGCTTTAAAATGGATTTGGAGCATGGAGACGATTATCTCGGGATTGCAAGATAACCAAACAAAACTTTTAGTGGATTTCTACTTATTTTATTAAATATCATCTCCACCAAACAGAACAAGCTTGCATCTGTTATAGTTTTGGAGAAAAATGTGTTCATTTCATGTATGCGCGAAATGCCTTAAAAATGGCTTTAAAATGGATTTGGAGCATGGAGACGATTATCTCGGGATTGCAAGATAACCAAACAAAACTTTTAGTGGATTTCTACTTATTTTATTAAATATCATCTCCACCAAACAGGACAAGCTTGCATGTGTTATAGTTTTGGAGAAAAATGTGTTCATTTCATGTATGCGCAAAATGCCTTTGAAATGGCTTTAAAATGGATTTGGAGCATGGAGACGATTATCTCAGGATGGCAATATAAACAAACGAAACTTTTAGTAGATTTCTACTTATTTTATTAAATATTATCTCCACCAAACAGGACAAGCTTGCATCTGTTATAGTTTTGGAGAAAAATGTGTTCATTTCATGTATGCGCGAAATGCCTTAAAAATGGCTTTAAAATGGATTTGGAGCATGGAGACGATTATCTCGGGATTGCAAGATAACCAAACAAAACTTTTAGTGGATTTCTACTTATTTTATTAAATATCATCTCCACCAAACAGGACAAGCTTGCATCTGTTATAGTTTTGGAGAAAAATGTGTTCATTTCATGTATGCGCGAAATGCCTTAAAAATGGCTTTAAAATGGATTTGGAGCATGGAGACGATTATCTCGGGATTGCAAGATAACCAAACAAAACTTTTAGTGGATTTCTACTTATTTTATTAAATATCATCTCCACCAAACAGGACAAGCTTGCATGTGTTATAGTTTTGGAGAAAAATGTGTTCATTTCATGTATGCGCAAAATGCCTTTGAAATGGCTTTAAAATGGATTTGGAGCATGGAGACGATTATCTCAGGATGGCAATATAAACAAACGAAACTTTTAGTAGATTTCTACTTATTTTATTAAATATTATCTCCACCAAACAGGACAAGCTTGCATGTGCTATAGTTTTGGAGAAAAATGTGTTCATTTCATGTATGCGCGAAATGCCTTAAAAATGGCTTTAAAATGGATTTGGAGCATGGAGACGATTATCTCGGGATTGCAAGATAACCAAACAAAACTTTTAGTGGATTTCTACTTATTTTATTAAATATCATCTCCACCAAACAGGACAAGCTTGCATCTGTTAAAGTTTTGGAGAAAAATGTGTTCATTTCATGTATGCGCGAAATGCCTTAAAAATGGCTTTAAAATGGATTTGGAGCATGGAGACGATTATCTCGGGATTGCAAGATAACCAAGCAAAACTTTTAGTGGATTTCTACTTATTTTATTAAATATCATCTCCACCAAACAGGACAAGCTTGCATCTGTTATAGTTTTGGAGAAAAATGTGTTCATTTCATGTATGCGCGAAATGCCTTAAAAATGGCTTTAAAATGGATTTGGAGCATGGAGACGATTATCTCGGGATTGCAAGATAACCAAACAAAACTTTTAGTGGATTTCTACTTATTTTATTAAATATCATCTCCACCAAACAGGACAAGCTTGCATCTGTTATAGTTTTGGAGAAAAATGTGTTCATTTCATGTATGCGCGAAATGCCTTAAAAATGGCTTTAAAATGGATTTGGAGCATGGAGACGATTATCTCGGGATTGCAAGATAACCAAACAAAACTTTTAGTGGATTTCTACTTATTTTATTAAATATCATCTCCACCAAACAGGACAAGCTTGCATCTGTTATAGTTTTGGAGAAAAATGTGTTCATTTCATGTATGCGCGAAATGCCTTAAAAATGGCTTTAAAATGGATTTGGAGCATGGAGACGATTATCTCGGGATTGCAAGATAACCAAACAAAACTTTTAGTGGATTTCTACTTATTTTATTAAATATCATCTCCACCAAACAGGACAAGCTTGCATGTGTTAGTTTTGGAGAAAAATGTGTTCATTTCATGTATGCGCAAAATGCCTTTGAAATGGCTTTAAAATGGATTTGGAGCATGGAGACGATTATCTCAGGATGGCAATATAAACAAACGAAACTTTTAGTAGATTTCTACTTATTTTATTAAATATTATCTCCACCAAACAGGACAAGCTTGCATCTGTTATAGTTTTTGAGAAAAATGTGTTCATTTCATGTATGCGCGAAATGCCTTAAAAATGGCTTTAAAATGGATTTGGAGCATGGAGACGATTATCTCGGGATTGCAAGATAACCAAACAAAACTTTTAGTGGATTTCTACTTATTTTATTAAATATCATCTCCACCAAACAGGACAAGCTTGCATCTGTTATAGTTTTGGAGAAAAATGTGTTCATTTCATGTATGCGCGAAATGCCTTAAAAATGGCTTTAAAATGGATTTGGAGCATGGAGACGATTATCTCGGGATTGCAAGATAACCAAACAAAAGTTTTAGTGGATTTCTACTTATTTTATTAAATATCATCTCCACCAAACAGGACAAGCTTGCATGTGTTATAGTTTTGGAGAAAAATGTGTTCATTTCATGTATGCGCAAAATGCCTTTGAAATGGCTTTAAAATGGATTTGGAGCATGGAGACGATTATCTCAGGATGGCAATATAAACAAACGAAACTTTTAGTAGATTTCTACTTATTTTATTAAATATTATCTCCACCAAACAGGACAAGCTTGCATCTGTTATAGTTTTGGAGAAAAATGTGTTCATTTCATGTATGCGCGAAATGCCTTAAAAATGGCTTTAAAATGGATTTGGAGCATGGAGACGATTATCTCGGGATTGCAAGATAACCAAACAAAACTTTTAGTGGATTTCTACTTATTTTATTAAATATCATCTCCACCAAACAGGACAAGCTTGCATCTGTTATAGTTTTGGAGAAAAATGTGTTCATTTCATGTATGCGCGAAATGCCTTAAAAATGGCTTTAAAATGGATTTGGAGCATGGAGACGATTATCTCGGGATTGCAAGATAACCAAACAAAACTTTTAGTGGATTTCTACTTATTTTATTAAATATCATCTCCACCAAACAGGACAAGCTTGCATGTGTTATAGTTTTGGAGAAAAATGTGTTCATTTCATGTATGCGCGAAATGCCTTAAAAATGGCTTTAAAATGGATTTGGAGCATGGAGACGATTATCTCGGGATTGCAAGATAACCAAACAAAACTTTTAGTAGATTTCTACTTATTTTATTAAATATTATCTCCACCAAACAGGACAAGCTTGCATCTGTTATAGTTTTGGAGAAAAATGTGTTCATTTCATGTATGCGCGAAATGCCTTAAAAATGGCTTTAAAATGGATTTGGAGCATGGAGACGATTATCTCGGGATTGCAAGATAACCAAACAAAACTTTTAGTGGATTTCTACTTATTTTATTAAATATCATCTCCACCAAACAGGACAAGCTTGCATCTGTTATAGTTTTGGAGAAAAATGTGTTCATTTCATGTATGCGCGAAATGCCTTAAAAATGGCTTTAAAATGGATTTGGAGCATGGAGACGATTATCTCGGGATTGCAAGATAACCAAACAAAACTTTTAGTGGATTTCTACTTATTTTATTAAATATCATCTCCACCAAACAGGACAAGCTTGCATCTGTTATAGTTTTGGAGAAAAATGTGTTCATTTCATGTATGCGCGAAATGCCTTAAAAATGGCTTTAAAATGGATTTGGAGCATGGAGACGATTATCTCGGGATTGCAAGATAACCAAACAAAACTTTTAGTGGATTTCTACTTATTTTATTAAATATAATCTCCACCAAACAGGACAAGCTTGCATCTGTTATAGTTTTGGAGAAAAATGTGTTCATTTCATGTATGCGCGAAATGCCTTAAAAATGGCTTTAAAATGGATTTGGAGCATGGAGACGATTATCTCGGGATTGCAAGATAACCAAACAAAACTTTTAGTGGATTTCTACTTATTTTATTAAATATCATCTCCACCAAACAGGACAAGCTTGCATGTGTTATAGTTTTGGAGAAAAATGTGTTCATTTCATGTATGCGCAAAATGCCTTTGAAATGGCTTTAAAATGGATTTGGAGCATGGAGACGATTATCTCAGGATGGCAATATAAACAAACGAAACTTTTAGTAGATTTCTACTTATTTTATTAAATATTATCTCCACCAAACAGGACAAGCTTGCATCTGTTATAGTTTTGGAGAAAAATGTGTTCATTTCATGTATGCGCGAAATGCCTTAAAAATGGCTTTAAAATGGATTTGGAGCATGGAGACGATTATCTCGGGATTGCAAGATAACCAAACAAAACTTTTAGTGGATTTCTACTTATTTTATTAAATATCATCTCCACCAAACAGGACAAGCTTGCATGTGTTATAGTTTTGGAGAAAAATGTGTTCATTTCATGTATGCGCGAAATGCCTTAAAAATGGCTTTAAAATGGATTTGGAGCATGGAGACGATTATCTCGGGATTGCAAGATAACCAAACAAAACTTTTAGTGGATTTCTACTTATTTTATTAAATATCATCTCCACCAAACAGGACAAGCTTGCATCTGTTATAGTTTTGGAGAAAAATGTGTTCATTTCATGTATGCGCGAAATGCCTTAAAAATGGCTTTAAAATGGATTTGGAGCATGGAGACGATTATCTCGGGATTGCAAGATAACCAAACAAAACTTTTAGTGGATTTCTACTTATTTTATTAAATATCATCTCCACCAAACAGGACAAGCTTGCATGTGTTATAGTTTTGGAGAAAAATGTGTTCATTTCATGTATGCGCGAAATGCCTTAAAAATGGCTTTAAAATGGATTTGGAGCATGGAGACGATTATCTCGGGATTGCAAGATAACCAAACAAAACTTTTAGTAGATTTCTACTTATTTTATTAAATATTATCTCCACCAAACAGGACAAGCTTGCATCTGTTATAGTTTTGGAGAAAAATGTGTTCATTTCATGTATGCGCGAAATGCCTTAAAAATGGCTTTAAAATGGATTTGGAGCATGGAGACGATTATCTCGGGATTGCAAGATAACCAAACAAAACTTTTAGTGGATTTCTACTTATTTTATTAAATATCATCTCCACCAAACAGGACAAGCTTGCATCTGTTATAGTTTTGGAGAAAAATGTGTTCATTTCATGTATGCGCGAAATGCCTTAAAAATGGCTTTAAAATGGATTTGGAGCATGGAGACGATTATCTCGGGATTGCAAGATAACCAAACAAAACTTTTAGTGGATTTCTACTTATTTTATTAAATATCATCTCCACCAAACAGGACAAGCTTGCATCTGTTATAGTTTTGGAGAAAAATGTGTTCATTTCATGTATGCGCGAAATGCCTTAAAAATGGCTTTAAAATGGATTTGGAGCATGGAGACGATTATCTCGGGATTGCAAGATAACCAAACAAAACTTTTAGTGGATTTCTACTTATTTTATTAAATATAATCTCCACCAAACAGGACAAGCTTGCATCTGTTATAGTTTTGGAGAAAAATGTGTTCATTTCATGTATGCGCGAAATGCCTTAAAAATGGCTTTAAAATGGATTTGGAGCATGGAGACGATTATCTCGGGATTGCAAGATAACCAAACAAAACTTTTAGTGGATTTCTACTTATTTTATTAAATATCATCTCCACCAAACAGGACAAGCTTGCATGTGTTATAGTTTTGGAGAAAAATGTGTTCATTTCATGTATGCGCAAAATGCCTTTGAAATGGCTTTAAAATGGATTTGGAGCATGGAGACGATTATCTCAGGATGGCAATATAAACAAACGAAACTTTTAGTAGATTTCTACTTATTTTATTAAATATTATCTCCACCAAACAGGACAAGCTTGCATCTGTTATAGTTTTGGAGAAAAATGTGTTCATTTCATGTATGCGCGAAATGCCTTAAAAATGGCTTTAAAATGGATTTGGAGCATGGAGACGATTATCTCGGGATTGCAAGATAACCAAACAAAACTTTTAGTGGATTTCTACTTATTTTATTAAATATCATCTCCACCAAACAGGACAAGCTTGCATCTGTTATAGTTTTGGAGAAAAATGTGTTCATTTCATGTATGCGCGAAATGCCTTAAAAATGGCTTTAAAATGGATTTGGAGCATGGAGACGATTATCTCGGGATTGCAAGATAACCAAACAAAACTTTTAGTGGATTTCTACTTATTTTATTAAATATCATCTCCACCAAACAGGACAAGCTTGCATGTGTTATAGTTTTGGAGAAAAATGTGTTCATTTCATGTATGCGCAAAATGCCTTTGAAATGGCTTTAAAATGGATTTGGAGCATGGAGACGATTATCTCAGGATGGCAATATAAACAAACGAAACTTTTAGTAGATTTCCACTTATTTTATTAAATATTATCTCCACCAAACAGGACAAGCTTGCATGTGTTATAGTTTTGGAGAAAAATGTGTTCATTTCATGTATGCGCGAAATGCCTTAAAAATGGCTTTAAAATGGATTTGGAGCATGGAGACGATTATCTCGGGATTGCAAGATAATCAAACAAAACTTTTAGTGGATTTCTACTTATTTTATTAAATATCATCTCCACCAAACAGGACAAGCTTGCATCTGTTATAGTTTTGGAGAAAAATGTGTTCATTTCATGTATGCGCGAAATGCCTTAAAAATGGCTTTAAAATGGATTTGGAGCATGGAGACGATTATCTCGGGATTGCAAGATAACCAAACAAAACTTTTAGTGGATTTCTACTTATTTTATTAAATATCATCTCCACCAAACAGGACAAGCTTGCATGTGTTATAGTTTTGGAGAAAAATGTGTTCATTTCATGTATGCGCGAAATGCCTTAAAAATGGCTTTAAAATGGATTTGGAGCATGGAGACGATTATCTCGGGATTGCAAGATAACCAAACAAAACTTTTAGTAGATTTCTACTTATTTTATTAAATATTATCTCCACCAAACAGGACAAGCTTGCATCTGTTATAGTTTTGGAGAAAAATGTGTTCATTTCATGTATGCGCGAAATGCCTTAAAAATGGCTTTAAAATGGATTTGGAGCATGGAGACGATTATCTCGGGATTGCAAGATAACCAAACAAAACTTTTAGTGGATTTCTACTTATTTTATTAAATATCATCTCCACCAAACAGGACAAGCTTGCATCTGTTATAGTTTTGGAGAAAAATGTGTTCATTTCATGTATGCGCGAAATGCCTTAAAAATGGCTTTAAAATGGATTTGGAGCATGGAGACGATTATCTCGGGATTGCAAGATAACCAAACAAAACTTTTAGTGGATTTCTACTTATTTTATTAAATATCATCTCCACCAAACAGGACAAGCTTGCATCTGTTATAGTTTTGGAGAAAAATGTGTTCATTTCATGTATGCGCGAAATGCCTTAAAAATGGCTTTAAAATGGATTTGGAGCATGGAGACGATTATCTCGGGATTGCAAGATAACCAAACAAAACTTTTAGTGGATTTCTACTTATTTTATTAAATATAATCTCCACCAAACAGGACAAGCTTGCATCTGTTATAGTTTTGGAGAAAAATGTGTTCATTTCATGTATGCGCGAAATGCCTTAAAAATGGCTTTAAAATGGATTTGGAGCATGGAGACGATTATCTCGGGATTGCAAGATAACCAAACAAAACTTTTAGTGGATTTCTACTTATTTTATTAAATATCATCTCCACCAAACAGGACAAGCTTGCATGTGTTATAGTTTTGGAGAAAAATGTGTTCATTTCATGTATGCGCAAAATGCCTTTGAAATGGCTTTAAAATGGATTTGGAGCATGGAGACGATTATCTCAGGATGGCAATATAAACAAACGAAACTTTTAGTAGATTTCTACTTATTTTATTAAATATTATCTCCACCAAACAGGACAAGCTTGCATCTGTTATAGTTTTGGAGAAAAATGTGTTCATTTCATGTATGCGCGAAATGCCTTAAAAATGGCTTTAAAATGGATTTGGAGCATGGAGACGATTATCTCGGGATTGCAAGATAACCAAACAAAACTTTTAGTGGATTTCTACTTATTTTATTAAATATCATCTCCACCAAACAGGACAAGCTTGCATGTGTTATAGTTTTGGAGAAAAATGTGTTCATTTCATGTATGCGCGAAATGCCTTAAAAATGGCTTTAAAATGGATTTGGAGCATGGAGACGATTATCTCGGGATTGCAAGATAACCAAACAAAACTTTTAGTGGATTTCTACTTATTTTATTAAATATCATCTCCACCAAACAGGACAAGCTTGCATCTGTTATAGTTTTGGAGAAAAATGTGTTCATTTCATGTATGCGCGAAATGCCTTAAAAATGGCTTTAAAATGGATTTGGAGCATGGAGACGATTATCTCGGGATTGCAAGATAACCAAACAAAACTTTTAGTGGATTTCTACTTATTTTATTAAATATCATCTCCACCAAACAGGACAAGCTTGCATGTGTTATAGTTTTGGAGAAAAATGTGTTCATTTCATGTATGCGCGAAATGCCTTAAAAATGGCTTTAAAATGGATTTGGAGCATGGAGACGATTATCTCGGGATTGCAAGATAACCAAACAAAACTTTTAGTAGATTTCTACTTATTTTATTAAATATTATCTCCACCAAACAGGACAAGCTTGCATCTGTTATAGTTTTGGAGAAAAATGTGTTCATTTCATGTATGCGCGAAATGCCTTAAAAATGGCTTTAAAATGGATTTGGAGCATGGAGACGATTATCTCGGGATTGCAAGATAACCAAACAAAACTTTTAGTGGATTTCTACTTATTTTATTAAATATCATCTCCACCAAACAGGACAAGCTTGCATCTGTTATAGTTTTGGAGAAAAATGTGTTCATTTCATGTATGCGCGAAATGCCTTAAAAATGGCTTTAAAATGGATTTGGAGCATGGAGACGATTATCTCGGGATTGCAAGATAACCAAACAAAACTTTTAGTGGATTTCTACTTATTTTATTAAATATCATCTCCACCAAACAGGACAAGCTTGCATCTGTTATAGTTTTGGAGAAAAATGTGTTCATTTCATGTATGCGCGAAATGCCTTAAAAATGGCTTTAAAATGGATTTGGAGCATGGAGACGATTATCTCGGGATTGCAAGATAACCAAACAAAACTTTTAGTGGATTTCTACTTATTTTATTAAATATAATCTCCACCAAACAGGACAAGCTTGCATCTGTTATAGTTTTGGAGAAAAATGTGTTCATTTCATGTATGCGCGAAATGCCTTAAAAATGGCTTTAAAATGGATTTGGAGCATGGAGACGATTATCTCGGGATTGCAAGATAACCAAACAAAACTTTTAGTGGATTTCTACTTATTTTATTAAATATCATCTCCACCAAACAGGACAAGCTTGCATGTGTTATAGTTTTGGAGAAAAATGTGTTCATTTCATGTATGCGCAAAATGCCTTTGAAATGGCTTTAAAATGGATTTGGAGCATGGAGACGATTATCTCAGGATGGCAATATAAACAAACGAAACTTTTAGTAGATTTCTACTTATTTTATTAAATATTATCTCCACCAAACAGGACAAGCTTGCATCTGTTATAGTTTTGGAGAAAAATGTGTTCATTTCATGTATGCGCGAAATGCCTTAAAAATGGCTTTAAAATGGATTTGGAGCATGGAGACGATTATCTCGGGATTGCAAGATAACCAAACAAAACTTTTAGTGGATTTCTACTTATTTTATTAAATATCATCTCCACCAAACAGGACAAGCTTGCATCTGTTATAGTTTTGGAGAAAAATGTGTTCATTTCATGTATGCGCGAAATGCCTTAAAAATGGCTTTAAAATGGATTTGGAGCATGGAGACGATTATCTCGGGATTGCAAGATAACCAAACAAAACTTTTAGTGGATTTCTACTTATTTTATTAAATATCATCTCCACCAAACAGGACAAGCTTGCATGTGTTATAGTTTTGGAGAAAAATGTGTTCATTTCATGTATGCGCAAAATGCCTTTGAAATGGCTTTAAAATGGATTTGGAGCATGGAGACGATTATCTCAGGATGGCAATATAAACAAACGAAACTTTTAGTAGATTTCCACTTATTTTATTAAATATTATCTCCACCAAACAGGACAAGCTTGCATGTGTTATAGTTTTGGAGAAAAATGTGTTCATTTCATGTATGCGCGAAATGCCTTAAAAATGGCTTTAAAATGGATTTGGAGCATGGAGACGATTATCTCGGGATTGCAAGATAATCAAACAAAACTTTTAGTGGATTTCTACTTATTTTATTAAATATCATCTCCACCAAACAGGACAAGCTTGCATCTGTTATAGTTTTGGAGAAAAATGTGTTCATTTCATGTATGCGCAAAATGCCTTTGAAATGGCTTTAAAATGGATTTGGAGCATGGAGACGATTATCTCAGGATGGCAATATAAACAAACGAAACTTTTAGTAGATTTCTACTTATTTTATTAAATATTATCTCCACCAAACAGGACAAGCTTGCATGTGTTATAGTTTTGGAGAAAAATGTGTTCATTTCATGTATGCGCGAAATGCCTTAAAAATGGCTTTAAAATGGATTTGGAGCATGGAGACGATTATCTCGGGATTGCAAGATAACCAAACAAAACTTTTAGTGGATTTCTACTTATTTTATTAAATATCATCTCCACCAAACAGGACAAGCTTGCATCTGTTAAAGTTTTGGAGAAAAATGTGTTCATTTCATGTATGCGCGAAATGCCTTAAAAATGGCTTTAAAATGGATTTGGAGCATGGAGACGATTATCTCGGGATTGCAAGATAACCAAACAAAACGTTTAGTGGATTTCTACTTATTTTATTAAATATCATCTCCACCAAACAGGACAAGCTTGCATCTGTTATAGTTTTGGAGAAAAATGTGTTCATTTCATGTATGCGCGAAATGCCTTAAAAATGGCTTTAAAATGGATTTGGAGCATGGATACGATTATCTCGGGATTGCAAGATAACCAAACAAAACTTTTAGTGGATTTCTACTTATTTTATTAAATATCATCTCCACCAAACAGGACAAGCTTGCATCTGTTATAGTTTTGGAGAAAAATGTGTTCATTTCATGTATGCGCGAAATGCCTTAAAAATGGCTTTAAAATGGATTTGGAGCATGGAGACGATTATCTCGGGATTGCAAGATAACCAAACAAAACTTTTAGTGGATTTCTACTTATTTTATTAAATATCATCTCCACCAAACAGGACAAGCTTGCATCTGTTATAGTTTTGGAGAAAAATGTGTTCATTTCATGTATGCGCGAAATGCCTTAAAAATGGCTTTAAAATGGATTTGGAGCATGGAGACGATTATCTCGGGATTGCAAGATAACCAAACAAAACTTTTAGTGGATTTCTACTTATTTTATTAAATATCATCTCCACCAAACAGGACAAGCTTGCATGTGTTATAGTTTTGGAGAAAAATGTGTTCATTTCATGTATGCGCAAAATGCCTTTGAAATGGCTTTAAAATGGATTTGGAGCATGGAGACGATTATCTCAGGATGGCAATATAAACAAACGAAACTTTTAGTAGATTTCTACTTATTTTATTAAATATTATCTCCACCAAACAGGACAAGCTTGCATCTGTTATAGTTTTTGAGAAAAATGTGTTCATTTCATGTATGCGCGAAATGCCTTAAAAATGGCTTTAAAATGGATTTGGAGCATGGAGACGATTATCTCGGGATTGCAAGATAACCAAACAAAACTTTTAGTGGATTTCTACTTATTTTATTAAATATCATCTCCACCAAACAGGACAAGCTTGCATCTGTTATAGTTTTGGAGAAAAATGTGTTCATTTCATGTATGCGCGAAATGCCTTAAAAATGGCTTTAAAATGGATTTGGAGCATGGAGACGATTATCTCGGGATTGCAAGATAACCAAACAAAACTTTTAGTGGATTTCTACTTATTTTATTAAATATCATCTCCACCAAACAGGACAAGCTTGCATGTGTTATAGTTTTGGAGAAAAATGTGTTCATTTCATGTATGCGCAAAATGCCTTTGAAATGGCTTTAAAATGGATTTGGAGCATGGAGACGATTATCTCAGGATGGCAATATAAACAAACGAAACTTTTAGTAGATTTCTACTTATTTTATTAAATATTATCTCCACCAAACAGGACAAGCTTGCATCTGTTATAGTTTTGGAGAAAAATGTGTTCATTTCATGTATGCGCGAAATGCCTTAAAAATGGCTTTAAAATGGATTTGGAGCATGGAGACGATTATCTCGGGATTGCAAGATAACCAAACAAAACTTTTAGTGGATTTCTACTTATTTTATTAAATATCATCTCCACCAAACAGGACAAGCTTGCATGTGTTATAGTTTTGGAGAAAAATGTGTTCATTTCATGTATGCGCAAAATGCCTTTGAAATGGCTTTAAAATGGATTTGGAGCATGGAGACGATTATCATAGGATGGCAATATAAACAAACGAAACTTTTAGTAGATTTCTACTTATTTTATTAAATATTATCTCCACCAAACAGGACAAGCTTGCATGTGTTATAGTTTTGGAGAAAAATGTGTTCATTTCATGTATGCGCGAAATGCCTTAAAAATGGCTTTAAAATGGATTTGGAGCATGGAGACGATTATCTCGGGATTGCAAGATAACCAAACAAAACTTTTAGTGGATTTCTACTTATTTTATTAAATATCATCTCCACCAAACAGGACAAGCTTGCATCTGTTAAAGTTTTGGAGAAAAATGTGTTCATTTCATGTATGCGCGAAATGCCTTAAAAATGGCTTTAAAATGGATTTGGAGCATGGAGACGATTATCTCGGGATTGCAAGATAACCAAACAAAACTTTTAGTGGATTTCTACTTATTTTATTAAATATCATCTCCACCAAACAGGACAAGCTTGCATCTGTTATAGTTTTGGAGAAAAATGTGTTCATTTCATGTATGCGCGAAATGCCTTAAAAATGGCTTTAAAATGGATTTGGAGCATGGAGACGATTATCTCGGGATTGCAAGATAACCAAACAAAACTTTTAGTGGATTTCTACTTATTTTATTAAATATCATCTCCACCAAACAGGACAAGCTTGCATCTGTTATAGTTTTGGAGAAAAATGTGTTCATTTCATGTATGCGCGAAATGCCTTAAAAATGGCTTTAAAATGGATTTGGAGCATGGAGACGATTATCTCGGGATTGCAAGATAACCAAACAAAACTTTTAGTGGATTTCTACTTATTTTATTAAATATCATCTCCACCAAACAGGACAAGCTTGCATCTGTTATAGTTTTGGAGAAAAATGTGTTCATTTCATGTATGCGCGAAATGCCTTAAAAATGGCTTCAAAATGGATTTGGAGCATGGAGACGATTATCTCGGGATTGCAAGATAACCAAACAAAACTTTTAGTGGATTTCTACTTATTTTATTAAATATCATCTCCACCAAACAGGACAAGCTTGCATGTGTTATAGTTTTGGAGAAAAATGTGTTCATTTCATGTATGCGCAAAATGCCTTTGAAATGGCTTTAAAATGGATTTGGAGCATGGAGACGATTATCTCAGGATGGCAATATAAACAAACGAAACTTTTAGTAGATTTCTACTTATTTTATTAAATATTATCTCCACCAAACAGGACAAGCTTGCATGTGTTATAGTTTTGGAGAAAAATGTGTTCATTTCATGTATGCGCGAAATGCCTTAAAAATGGCTTTAAAATGGATTTGGAGCATGGAGACGATTATCTCGGGATTGCAAGATAACCAAACAAAACGTTTAGTGGATTTCTACTTATTTTATTAAATATCATCTCCACCAAACAGGACAAGCTTGCATCTGTTAAAGTTTTGGAGAAAAATGTGTTCATTTCATGTATGCGCGAAATGCCTTAAAAATGGCTTTAAAATGGATTTGGAGCATGGAGACGATTATCTCGGGATTGCAAGATAACCAAACAAAACTTTTAGTGGATTTCTACTTATTTTATTAAATATCATCTCCACCAAACAGGACAAGCTTGCATCTGTTATAGTTTTGGAGAAAAATGTGTTCATTTCATGTATGCGCGAAATGCCTTAAAAATGGCTTTAAAATGGATTTGGAGCATGGAGACGATTATCTCGGGATTGCAAGATAACCAAACAAAACTTTTAGTGGATTTCTACTTATTTTATTAAATATCATCTCCACCAAACAGGACAAGCTTGCATCTGTTATAGTTTTGGAGAAAAATGTGTTCATTTCATGTATGCGCGAAATGCCTTAAAAATGGCTTTAAAATGGATTTGGAGCATGGAGACGATTATCTCGGGATTGCAAGATAACCAAACAAAACTTTTAGTGGATTTCTACTTATTTTATTAAATATCATCTCCACCAAACAGGACAAGCTTGCATGTGTTATAGTTTTGGAGAAAAATGTGTTCATTTCATGTATGCGCAAAATGCCTTTGAAATGGCTTTAAAATGGATTTGGAGCATGGAGACGATTATCTCAGGATGGCAATATAAACAAACGAAACTTTTAGTAGATTTCTACTTATTTTATTAAATATTATCTCCACCAAACAGGACAAGCTTGCATCTGTTATAGTTTTTGAGAAAAATGTGTTCATTTCATGTATGCGCGAAATGCCTTAAAAATGGCTTTAAAATGGATTTGGAGCATGGAGACGATTATCTCGGGATTGCAAGATAACCAAACAAAACTTTTAGTGGATTTCTACTTATTTTATTAAATATCATCTCCACCAAACAGGACAAGCTTGCATGTGTTATAGTTTTGGAGAAAAATGTGTTCATTTCATGTATGCGCAAAATGCCTTTGAAATGGCTTTAAAATGGATTTGGAGCATGGAGACGATTATCTCAGGATGGCAATATAAACAAACGAAACTTAGTAGATTTCTACTTATTTTATTAAATATTATCTCCACCAAACAGGACAAGCTTGCATCTGTTATAGTTTTGGAGAAAAATGTGTTCATTTCATGTATGCGCGAAATGCCTTAAAAATGGCTTTAAAATGGATTTGGAGCATGGAGACGATTATCTCGGGATTGCAAGATAACCAAACAAAACTTTTAGTGGATTTCTACTTATTTTATTAAATATCATCTCCACCAAACAGGACAAGCTTGCATCTGTTAAAGTTTTGGAGAAAAATGTGTTCATTTCATGTATGCGCGAAATGCCTTAAAAATGGCTTTAAAATGGATTTGGAGCATGGAGACGATTATCTCGGGATTGCAAGATAACCAAACAAAACGTTTAGTGGATTTCTACTTATTTTATTAAATATCATCTCCACCAAACAGGACAAGCTTGCATCTGTTATAGTTTTGGAGAAAAATGTGTTCATTTCATGTATGCGCGAAATGCCTTAAAAATGGCTTTAAAATGGATTTGGAGCATGGAGACGATTATCTCGGGATTGCAAGATAACCAAACAAAACTTTTAGTGGATTTCTACTTATTTTATTAAATATCATCTCCACCAAACAGGACAAGCTTGCATCTGTTATAGTTTTGGAGAAAAATGTGTTCATTTCATGTATGCGCGAAATGCCTTAAAAATGGCTTTAAAATGGATTTGGAGCATGGAGACGATTATCTCGGGATTGCAAGATAACCAAACAAAACTTTTAGTGGATTTCTACTTATTTTATTAAATATCATCTCCACCAAACAGGACAAGCTTGCATCTGTTATAGTTTTGGAGAAAAATGTGTTCATTTCATGTATGCGCGAAATGCCTTAAAAATGGCTTTAAAATGGATTTGGAGCATGGAGACGATTATCTCGGGATTGCAAGATAACCAAACAAAACTTTTAGTGGATTTCTACTTATTTTATTAAATATCATCTCCACCAAACAGGACAAGCTTGCATGTGTTATAGTTTTGGAGAAAAATGTGTTCATTTCATGTATGCGCAAAATGCCTTTGAAATGGCTTTAAAATGGATTTGGAGCATGGAGACGATTATCTCAGGATGGCAATATAAACAAACGAAACTTTTAGTAGATTTCTACTTATTTTATTAAATATTATCTCCACCAAACAGGACAAGCTTGCATCTGTTATAGTTTTTGAGAAAAATGTGTTCATTTCATGTATGCGCGAAATGCCTTAAAAATGGCTTTAAAATGGATTTGGAGCATGGAGACGATTATCTCGGGATTGCAAGATAACCAAACAAAACTTTTAGTGGATTTCTACTTATTTTATTAAATATCATCTCCACCAAACAGGACAAGCTTGCATCTGTTATAGTTTTGGAGAAAAATGTGTTCATTTCATGTATGCGCGAAATGCCTTAAAAATGGCTTTAAAATGGATTTGGAGCATGGAGACGATTATCTCGGGATTGCAAGATAACCAAACAAAACTTTTAGTGGATTTCTACTTATTTTATTAAATATCATCTCCACCAAACAGGACAAGCTTGCATGTGTTATAGTTTTGGAGAAAAATGTGTTCATTTCATGTATGCGCAAAATGCCTTTGAAATGGCTTTAAAATGGATTTGGAGCATGGAGACGATTATCTCAGGATGGCAATATAAACAAACGAAACTTTTAGTAGATTTCTACTTATTTTATTAAATATTATCTCCACCAAACAGGACAAGCTTGCATCTGTTATAGTTTTGGAGAAAAATGTGTTCATTTCATGTATGCGCGAAATGCCTTAAAAATGGCTTTAAAATGGATTTGGAGCATGGAGACGATTATCTCGGGATTGCAAGATAACCAAACAAAACTTTTAGTGGATTTCTACTTATTTTATTAAATATCATCTCCACCAAACAGGACAAGCTTGCATCTGTTATAGTTTTGGAGAAAAATGTGTTCATTTCATGTATGCGCGAAATGCCTTAAAAATGGCTTTAAAATGGATTTGGAGCATGGAGACGATTATCTCGGGATTGCAAGATAACCAAACAAAACTTTTAGTGGATTTCTACTTATTTTATTAAATATCATCTCCACCAAACAGGACAAGCTTGCATGTGTTATAGTTTTGGAGAAAAATGTGTTCATTTCATGTATGCGCAAAATGCCTTTGAAATGGCTTTAAAATGGATTTGGAGCATGGAGACGATTATCATAGGATGGCAATATAAACAAACGAAACTTTTAGTAGATTTCTACTTATTTTATTAAATATTATCTCCACCAAACAGGACAAGCTTGCATGTGTTATAGTTTTGGAGAAAAATGTGTTCATTTCATGTATGCGCGAAATGCCTTAAAAATGGCTTTAAAATGGATTTGGAGCATGGAGACGATTATCTCGGGATTGCAAGATAACCAAACAAAACTTTTAGTGGATTTCTACTTATTTTATTAAATATCATCTCCACCAAACAGGACAAGCTTGCATCTGTTAAAGTTTTGGAGAAAAATGTGTTCATTTCATGTATGCGCGAAATGCCTTAAAAATGGCTTTAAAATGGATTTGGAGCATGGAGACGATTATCTCGGGATTGCAAGATAACCAAACAAAACTTTTAGTGGATTTCTACTTATTTTATTAAATATCATCTCCACCAAACAGGACAAGCTTGCATCTGTTATAGTTTTGGAGAAAAATGTGTTCATTTCATGTATGCGCGAAATGCCTTAAAAATGGCTTTAAAATGGATTTGGAGCATGGAGACGATTATCTCGGGATTGCAAGATAACCAAACAAAACTTTTAGTGGATTTCTACTTATTTTATTAAATATCATCTCCACCAAACAGGACAAGCTTGCATCTGTTATAGTTTTGGAGAAAAATGTGTTCATTTCATGTATGCGCGAAATGCCTTAAAAATGGCTTTAAAATGGATTTGGAGCATGGAGACGATTATCTCGGGATTGCAAGATAACCAAACAAAACTTTTAGTGGATTTCTACTTATTTTATTAAATATCATCTCCACCAAACAGGACAAGCTTGCATCTGTTATAGTTTTGGAGAAAAATGTGTTCATTTCATGTATGCGCGAAATGCCTTAAAAATGGCTTCAAAATGGATTTGGAGCATGGAGACGATTATCTCGGGATTGCAAGATAACCAAACAAAACTTTTAGTGGATTTCTACTTATTTTATTAAATATCATCTCCACCAAACAGGACAAGCTTGCATGTGTTATAGTTTTGGAGAAAAATGTGTTCATTTCATGTATGCGCAAAATGCCTTTGAAATGGCTTTAAAATGGATTTGGAGCATGGAGACGATTATCTCAGGATGGCAATATAAACAAACGAAACTTTTAGTAGATTTCTACTTATTTTATTAAATATTATCTCCACCAAACAGGACAAGCTTGCATGTGTTATAGTTTTGGAGAAAAATGTGTTCATTTCATGTATGCGCGAAATGCCTTAAAAATGGCTTTAAAATGGATTTGGAGCATGGAGACGATTATCTCGGGATTGCAAGATAACCAAACAAAACGTTTAGTGGATTTCTACTTATTTTATTAAATATCATCTCCACCAAACAGGACAAGCTTGCATCTGTTAAAGTTTTGGAGAAAAATGTGTTCATTTCATGTATGCGCGAAATGCCTTAAAAATGGCTTTAAAATGGATTTGGAGCATGGAGACGATTATCTCGGGATTGCAAGATAACCAAACAAAACTTTTAGTGGATTTCTACTTATTTTATTAAATATCATCTCCACCAAACAGGACAAGCTTGCATCTGTTATAGTTTTGGAGAAAAATGTGTTCATTTCATGTATGCGCGAAATGCCTTAAAAATGGCTTTAAAATGGATTTGGAGCATGGAGACGATTATCTCGGGATTGCAAGATAACCAAACAAAACTTTTAGTGGATTTCTACTTATTTTATTAAATATCATCTCCACCAAACAGGACAAGCTTGCATCTGTTATAGTTTTGGAGAAAAATGTGTTCATTTCATGTATGCGCGAAATGCCTTAAAAATGGCTTTAAAATGGATTTGGAGCATGGAGACGATTATCTCGGGATTGCAAGATAACCAAACAAAACTTTTAGTGGATTTCTACTTATTTTATTAAATATCATCTCCACCAAACAGGACAAGCTTGCATGTGTTATAGTTTTGGAGAAAAATGTGTTCATTTCATGTATGCGCAAAATGCCTTTGAAATGGCTTTAAAATGGATTTGGAGCATGGAGACGATTATCTCAGGATGGCAATATAAACAAACGAAACTTTTAGTAGATTTCTACTTATTTTATTAAATATTATCTCCACCAAACAGGACAAGCTTGCATCTGTTATAGTTTTTGAGAAAAATGTGTTCATTTCATGTATGCGCGAAATGCCTTAAAAATGGCTTTAAAATGGATTTGGAGCATGGAGACGATTATCTCGGGATTGCAAGATAACCAAACAAAACTTTTAGTGGATTTCTACTTATTTTATTAAATATCATCTCCACCAAACAGGACAAGCTTGCATGTGTTATAGTTTTGGAGAAAAATGTGTTCATTTCATGTATGCGCAAAATGCCTTTGAAATGGCTTTAAAATGGATTTGGAGCATGGAGACGATTATCTCAGGATGGCAATATAAACAAACGAAACTTAGTAGATTTCTACTTATTTTATTAAATATTATCTCCACCAAACAGGACAAGCTTGCATCTGTTATAGTTTTGGAGAAAAATGTGTTCATTTCATGTATGCGCGAAATGCCTTAAAAATGGCTTTAAAATGGATTTGGAGCATGGAGACGATTATCTCGGGATTGCAAGATAACCAAACAAAACTTTTAGTGGATTTCTACTTATTTTATTAAATATCATCTCCACCAAACAGGACAAGCTTGCATGTGTTATAGTTTTGGAGAAAAATGTGTTCATTTCATGTATGCGCAAAATGCCTTTGAAATGGCTTTAAAATGGATTTGGAGCATGGAGACGATTATCTCAGGATGGCAATATAAACAAACGAAACTTAGTAGATTTCTACTTATTTTATTAAATATTATCTCCACCAAACAGGACAAGCTTGCATCTGTTATAGTTTTGGAGAAAAATGTGTTCATTTCATGTATGCGCGAAATGCCTTAAAAATGGCTTTAAAATGGATTTGGAGCATGGAGACGATTATCTCGGGATTGCAAGATAACCAAACAAAACTTTTAGTGGATTTCTACTTATTTTATTAAATATCATCTCCACCAAACAGGACAAGCTTGCATCTGTTATAGTTTTGGAGAAAAATGTGTTCATTTCATGTATGCGCGAAATGCCTTAAAAATGGCTTTAAAATGGATTTGGAGCATGGAGACGATTATCTCGGGATTGCAAGATAACCAAACAAAACTTTTAGTGGATTTCTACTTATTTTATTAAATATCATCTCCACCAAACAGGACAAGCTTGCATGTGTTATAGTTTTGGAGAAAAATGTGTTCATTTCATGTATGCGCAAAATGCCTTTGAAATGGCTTTAAAATGGATTTGGAGCATGGAGACGATTATCTCAGGATGGCAATATAAACAAACGAAACTTTTAGTAGATTTCTACTTATTTTATTAAATATTATCTCCACCAAACAGGACAAGCTTGCATCTGTTATAGTTTTGGAGAAAAATGTGTTCATTTCATGTATGCGCGAAATGCCTTAAAAATGGCTTTAAAATGGATTTGGAGCATGGAGACGATTATCACGGGATTGCAAGATAACCAAACAAAACTTTTAGTGGATTTCTACTTATTTTATTAAATATCATCTCCACCAAACAGGACAAGCTTGCATCTGTTATAGTTTTGGAGAAAAATGTGTTCATTTCATGTATGCGCGAAATGCCTTAAAAATGGCTTTAAAATGGATTTGGAGCATGGAGACGATTATCTCGGGATTGCAAGATAACCAAACAAAACTTTTAGTGGATTTCTACTTATTTTATTAAATATCATCTCCACCAAACAGGACAAGCTTGCATCTGTTATAGTTTTGGAGAAAAATGTGTTCATTTCATGTATGCGCGAAATGCCTTAAAAATGGCTTTAAAATGGATTTGGAGCATGGAGACGATTATCTCGGGATTGCAAGATAACCAAACAAAACTTTTAGTGGATTTCTACTTATTTTATTAAATATCATCTCCACCAAACAGGACAAGCTTGCATCTGTTATAGTTTTGGAGAAAAATGTGTTCATTTCATGTATGCGCGAAATGCCTTAAAAATGGCTTTAAAATGGATTTGGAGCATGGAGACGATTATCTCGGGATTGCAAGATAACCAAACAAAACTTTTAGTGGATTTCTACTTATTTTATTAAATATCATCTCCACCAAACAGGACAAGCTTGCATCTGTTATAGTTTTGGAGAAAAATGTGTTCATTTCATGTATGCGCGAAATGCCTTAAAAATGGCTTTAAAATGGATTTGGAGCATGGAGACGATTATCTCGGGATTGCAATATAACCAAACAAAACTTTTAGTGGATTTCTACTTATTTTATTAAATATCATCTCCACCAAACAGGACAAGCTTGCATCTGTTATAGTTTTGGAGAAAAATGTGTTCATTTCATGTATGCGCGAAATGCCTTAAAAATGGCTTTAAAATGGATTTGGAGCATGGAGACGATTATCTCGGGATTGCAAGATAACCAAACAAAACTTTTAGTGGATTTCTACTTATTTTATTAAATATCATCTCCACCAAACAGGACAAGCTTGCATCTGTTATAGGTTTGGAGAAAAATGTGTTCATTTCATGTATGCGCGAAATGCCTTAAAAATGGCTTTAAAATGGATTTGGAGCATGGAGACGATTATCTCGGGATTGCAAGATAACCAAACAAAACTTTTAGTGGATTTCTACTTATTTTATTAAATATCATCTCCACCAAACAGGACAAGCTTGCATCTGTTATAGTTTTGGAGAAAAATGTGTTCATTTCATGTATGCGCGAAATGCCTTAAAAATGGCTTTAAAATGGATTTGGAGCATGGAGACGATTATCTCGGGATTGCAAGATAACCAAACAAAACTTTTAGTGGATTTCTACTTATTTTATTAAATATCATCTGCTCCAAACAGGACAAGCTTGCATCTGTTAAAGTTTTGGAGAAAAATGTGTTCATTTCATGTATGCGCGAAATGCCTTAAAAATGGCTTTAAAATGGATTTGGAGCATGGAGACGATTATCTCGGGATTGCAAGATAACCAAACAAAACTTTTAGTGGATTTCTACTTATTTTATTAAATATCATCTCCACCAAACAGGACAAGCTTGCATGTGTTATAGTTTTGGAGAAAAATGTGTTAATTTCATGTATGCGCAAAATGCCTTTGAAATGGCTTTAAAATGGATTTGGAGCATGGAGACGATTATCTCAGGATGGCAATATAAACAAACGAAACTTTTAGTAGATTTCTACTTATTTTATTAAATATTATCTCCACCAAACAGGACAAGCTTGCATCTGTTATAGTTTTGGAGAAAAATGTGTTCATTTCATGTATGCGCGAAATGCCTTAAAAATGGCTTTAAAATGGATTTGGTGCATGGAGACGATTATCTCGGGATTGCAAGATAACCAAACAAAACTTTTAGTGGATTTCTACTTATTTTATTAAATATCATCTCCACCAAACAGGACAAGCTTGCATCTGTTATAGTTTTGGAGAAAAATGTGTTCATTTCATGTATGCGCGAAATGCCTTAAAAATGGCTTTAAAATGGATTTGGAGCATGGAGACGATTATCTCGGGATTGCAATATAACCAAACAAAACTTTTAGTGGATTTCTACTTATTTTATTAAATATCATCTCCACCAAACAGGACAAGCTTGCATCTGTTATAGTTTTGGAGAAAAATGTGTTCATTTCATGTATGCGCGAAATGCCTTAAAAATGGCTTTAAAATGGATTTGGAGCATGGAGACGATTATCTCGGGATTGCAAGATAACCA
This sequence comes from Anomaloglossus baeobatrachus, assembly GCF_048569485.1. Taxonomy (NCBI): domain Eukaryota; kingdom Metazoa; phylum Chordata; class Amphibia; order Anura; family Aromobatidae; genus Anomaloglossus; species Anomaloglossus baeobatrachus. The sequence continues at coordinate 72,331 of NW_027445100.1, read as the reverse complement.
AACAAAACTTTTAGTGGATTTCTACTTATTTTATTAAATATCATCTCCACCAAACAGGACAAGCTTGCATCTGTTATAGTTTTGGAGAAAAATGTGTTCATTTCATGTATGCGCGAAATGCCTTAAAAATGGCTTTAAAATGGATTTGGAGCATGGAGACGATTATCTCAGGATGGCAATATAAACAAACGAAACTTTTAGTAGATTTCTACTTATTTTATTAAATATTATCTCCACCAAACAGGACAAGCTTGCATCTGTTATAGTTTTGGAGAAAAATGTGTTCATTTCATGTATGCGCGAAATGCCTTAAAAATGGCTTTAAAATGGATTTGGAGCATGGAGGCGATTATCTCGGGATTGCAAGATAACCAAACAAAACTTTTAGTGGATTTCTACTTATTTTATTAAATATCATCTGCACCAAACAAGACAAGCTTGCATCTGTTATAGTTTTGGAGAAAAATGTGTTCATTTCATGTATGCGCGAAATGCCTTAAAAATGGCTTTAAAATGGATTTGGAGCATGGAGACGATTATCTCGGGATTGCAAGATAACCAAACAAAACTTTTAGTGGATTTCTACTTATTTTATTAAATATCATCTCCACCAAACAGGACAAGCTTGCATCTGTTATAGTTTTGGAGAAAAATGTGTTCATTTCATGTATGCGCGAAATGCCTTAAAAATGGCTTTAAAATGGATTTGGAGCATGGAGACGATTATCTCGGGATTGCAAGATAACCAAACAAAACTTTTAGTGGATTTCTACTTATTTTATTAAATATCATCTCCACCAAACAGGACAAGCTTGCATCTGTTATAGTTTTGGAGAAAAATGTGTTCATTTCATGTATGCGCGAAATGCCTTAAAAATGGCTTTAAAATGGATTTGGAGCATGGAGACGATTATCTCGGGATTGCAATATAACCAAACAAAACTTTTAGTGGATTTCTACTTATTTTATTAAATATCATCTCCACCAAACAGGACAAGCTTGCATCTGTTATAGTTTTGGAGAAAAATGTGTTCATTTCATGTATGCGCGAAATGCCTTAAAAATGGCTTTAAAATGGATTTGGAGCATGGAGACGATTATCTCGGGATTGCAAGATAACCAAACAAAACTTTTAGTGGATTTCTACTTATTTTATTAAATATCATCTCCACCAAACAGGACAAGCTTGCATCTGTTATAGTTTTGGAGAAAAATGTGTTCATTTCATGTATGCGCGAAATGCCTTAAAAATGGCTTTAAAATGGATTTGGAGCATGGAGACGATTATCTCAGGATGGCAATTTAAACAAACGAAACTTTTAGTAGATTTCTACTTATTTTATTAAATATTATCTCCACCAAACAGGACAAGCTTGCATCTGTTATAGTTTTGGAGAAAAATGTGTTCATTTCATGTATGCGCGAAATGCCTTAAAAATGGCTTTAAAATGGATTTGGAGCATGGAGACGATTATCTCGGGATTGCAAGATAACCAAACAAAACTTTTAGTGGATTTCTACTTATTTTATTAACCCCTTCACCCCCGGCCACTAAAACACCCTAATGACCGGGCCATTTTTTGCAATTCTGACCAGTGTCACTTTGACAGGTTATAACTCTGGAACGCTTCAACGGATCCTGGCGATTCTGAGATTGTTTTTTCGTGACATATTGTACTTCATGTCAGTGGTAAATTTAGGCCGATATTTTTTGCGTTTATTTGTGAAAATTTAGGAAATTTGGCGAAAATTTTGAAAATTTCGCAAATTTCAAACTTTGAAAATTTATTCCCATAAATCTGAGAGATATGTCACACAAAATAGTTACTAAATAACATTTCCCACTTGTCTACTTTACATCAGCGCAATTTTCGAAACAAATTTTTTTTCCGTTAGGAAGTTAGAAGGGGTCAAAGGTCATCAGCAAATTCTCATTTTTCCAACAAAATTTACAAAATAATTTTTTTAGGGACCACATCACATTTGAAGTGACTTTGAGAGGCCGAGGTGACAGAAAATACCCAAAAGTGACCCCATTCTAAAAACTACACCCCTCACACTGCTCAAAACCACATCCAATAAGATTATTAACGCTTTAGGTGCTTCACAGGAACCAAAGCAATGTGGAAGGAAAAAATGAAAATTTTACTTTTTAACACAAAAACTTAGCCATAAAATTTTCATTTTTACAAGGGAGAAAAGGGAAAGTACACAATACAATTTATTGTGCATGTTCTCCTGAGTACGCTGATACCCCATATGTGGTAAAAATCAATTGTTTGGGCGCACGGCAGAGCTCGGAAGGGAAGGAGCGCCATTTGAATTTTTGAACGCAAAATTAGCTGCACTCATTAGCGGACGCCATGTCGGGTTTGAAGACCCCCTGAGGTGCCTAAACAATGGAGCTCCCCCATAAGTGACCCCATTTTGGAAACTAGAGGCCTCAAATAATTTTTCTAGATGTTTGGTGAGCACTTTGAACACCTGGGGGCTTTAGAAAAGTTTATAGCGTTGAGCCGTGAAAAGAAAAAATTTTTTTTTTACCACAAAACGGTTGCTTCAACTAGGTAGCTTTTTTTTTCACAAGGGTAACAGGAAAAAATGCACCATAAAATGTATTGTGCATTTTCTCCTGAGTACGCAGATACCTCATATGTGGTGGAAAGTAATTGTTTGGGCGCATGGCGGGGCTCAGAAGAGAAGGAGCGCCATTTGACAGCAAAATTGGTTGGAATCATTAGCGGACGCCATGTCACGTTTGGAGACCCCCTATGGTGCCTAAACAGTGGAGCTCCCCCACAAGTGACACCATTTTGGAAACTAGAGCCCTCAAATAATTTTTCTAGATGTTTGGTGAGCACTTTGAACACCTGGGGGCTTCACAGAAGTTTATAGCGTTGAGCCGTGAAAAGAAAAAAAATTTTTTTTACCACAAAACGGTTGCTTCAACTAGGTAGCTTTTTTTTTTACAAGGCTATCAGGAAAAAATGCACCATAAAATGTATTGTGCATTTTCTCCTGAGTACGCAGATACCTCATATGTGGTGGAAAGTAATTGTTTGGGCGCATGGCGGGGCTCAGAAGAGAAGGAGCGCCATTTGACAGCAAAATTGGTTGGAATCATTAGCGGACGCCATGTCACGTTTGGAGACCCCCTATGGTGCCTAAACAGTGGAGCTCCCCCACAAGTGACACCATTTTGGAAACTAGAGCCCTCAAATAATTTTTCTAGATGTTTGATGAGCACTTTGAACACCTGGGGGCTTCACAGAAGTTTATAGCGTTGAGCCGTGAAAAGAAAAAAATTTTTTTTTACCACAAAACGGTTGCTTCAACTAGGTAGCTTTTTTTTTCACAAGGCTATCAGGAAAAAATGCACCATAAAATGTATTGTGCATTTTCTCCTGAGTACGCAGATACCTCATATGTGGTGGAAAGTAATTGTTTGGGCGCATGGCGGGGCTCAGAAGAGAAGGAGCGCCATTTGACAGCAAAATTGGTTGGAATCATTAGCGGACGCCATGTCACGTTTGGAGACCCCCTATGGTGCCTAAACAGTGGAGCTCCCCCACAAGTGACACCATTTTGGAAACTAGAGCCCTCAAATAATTTTTCTAGATGTTTGGTGAGCACTTTGAACACCTGGGGGCTTCACAGAAGTTTATAGCGTTGAGCCGTGAAAAGAAAAATTTTTTTTTTTACCACAAAACGGTTGCTTCAACTAGGTACCTTTTTTTTTCACAAGGCTATCAGGAAAAAATGCACCATAAAACGTATTGTGGAATTTCTCCTGAGTACGCAGATACCTCATATGTGGTGGAAAGTAATTGTTTGAGCGCATGGCGGGGCTCAGAAGAGAAGGAGCGCCATTTGACTTTTCAAACGCACAGACGCAGTGCACTGATCGGCCGCTGCAGGACGCACGGTCGGATGCGATAAAAAAAAGCGTCGGGGATACGTAAAAAAAAAGTCACGCCAAAAATTGACCATGGATGCAGATACGTTATGTGCATCCCTGATCAGCGCTTGGCGGGACGCACGGACGGATGCGATACAAAAAGCGTCGCAAATACGGTAAAAAGTCACGCCAAAAATTGACCATGGATGCCGATCCGTTATGTGCATCCCTGATCAGCGCTTGGCGGGACGCACGGACGGATGCGATACAAAAAGCGTCGGGGATACGGAAAAAAAAGTCACGCCAAAAATTGACCATGGATGCCGATCCGTTATCTGCATCCCTGATCAGCGCTCGGCGGGACGCACGGACCGATGCGATACAAAAAGCGTCGTAAATACGGAAAAAAAAGTCACGCCAAAAATTGACCATGGATGCCGATCTGTTATCTGCATCCCTGATCAGCGCTTGGCGGGACGCACGGACGGATGCGATACAAAAAGCGTCGGGGATACGGGAAAAAAAGTCACGCCAAAAATTGAGCAGGGATGCCGATCCGTTATCTGCATCCCTGATCAGCGCTTGGCGGGACGCACGGACGGATGAGGTGTAAAAATGGACAGGGGATACGGAAAAAAAAAAAAGTTATACTCACAGTACCCAGAGGACTAGCAGGAGGATCACTGACCAGAAGAGCTGCAGAGGAACAGATGGCAGAGAGATGGACAGCTTTACAGGAGCAGCAGGCAGATCAGCAGAATGCCCAGGAAGGACCCAGCGATGGACGCAGATGTGATCAGGCCGGTGAAGACAGGTAAGAGGACGTCGGGGGAGAGCAGAGGGGGAGAGGGGGGGGTGAGAGCAGAGGGGGGGGTGAGAGCAGAGGGGGGGGTGAGAGCAGAGGGGGAGGGGGGGAGAGCAGAGGGGGAGGGGGGGAGAGCAGAGGGGGAGACCGGAGAGGGAGCTGCAGAAGCAGAATAGAAATAATGGGGGAGGCAGTCAGATCGCGGGGGGAGCGGATCGGGATGTCGGGGGGGGGGGGGGGGTGGTTGGGGGGAGCAGATCGCGGGGGGGGCACGGCAGGGGCTATCACGGCAGCGCGCAGGGGCACCACGGGAGCGCGCACGGGCTGCAAAGTGAGCACAGTACTCACTTTGCAGCAGCAGCGGTGACCTCAGCAGCAGCGGTGGTAGCAGATCGGGATGCCGGGGGGCAGATCGGGGCGTAGGGGGGCAGATCGGGGCGTAGGGGGGCAGATCGGGGGGGGCACGGGCAGGGGCCTTCACGGGAGCGCGCAGGGGCCTTCACGGGAGCGCGCAGGGAGCGGAATACTTACCATTAGAGCTGCAGCGGCGGAGACATCAGAGGCGGCGGCGGCGGCAGCAGCAGTGGCGTGGTACCAAAAGTACCAGCCACTCCACGCTGCAGACATGTTGGGGGAGGGCTCACAGGCCAGCACAGGCCTGGGGAGGGCGGCCACCGGCAGATCAGACCGCCCCACTGCACACTGATTGGAGCGATTGCGCGTCATAGCACGATCGCTCCAATCAGTGCTGCAGGGGCTGGGGGCGACATGTTTGAGGTCCACCTATGATATGCTGCTGCAGCTGCGGCATCTCATAGCTGGATCTCACAGGATCGCACTAATTCGGGCATTATTTTTGCCGAAATTAGTGCGATCGATGTGGTTGGCGGTTCAGATTTGAACAGCCAATCACATGGATCGTCGATAGGGGGTGGCGATGCCGCCCCCCCTGGGGTCAAGCAAAGGTCCCCTGCTGTAAGAAACAGCAGGGGACATCATTTGAAAGCCGTTGCTATGGCCACGGCAATCAAATGAAGTTTAGGCCGTAAAATTACGTCCCTGGTCGTTAAGTCACGTTAAAATAGGACGTAATTTTACGGCCCGCGGTCGTGAAGGGGTTAAATATCATCTCCACCAAACAAGACAAGCTTGCATCTGTTATAGTTTTGGAGAAAAATGTGTTCATTTCATGTATGCGCGAAATGCCTTAAAAATGGCTTTAAAATGGATTTGGAGCATGGAGACGATTATCTCGGGATTGCAAGATAACCAAACAAAACTTTTAGTGGATTTCTACTTATTTTATTAAATATCATCTCCACCAAACAGGACAAGCTTGCATCTGTTATAGTTTTGGAGAAAAATGTGTTCATTTCATGTATGCGCGAAATGCCTTAAAAATGGCTTTAAAATGGATTTGGAGCATGGAGACGATTATCTCGGGATTGCAAGATAACCAAACAAAACTTTTAGTGGATTTCTACTTATTTTATTAAATATCATCTCCACCAAACAGGACAAGCTTGCATCTGTTATAGTTTTGGAGAAAAATGTGTTCATTTCATGTATGCGCGAAATGCCTTAAAAATGGCTTTAAAATGGATTTGGAGCATGGAGACGATTATCTCGTGATTGCAATATAACCAAACAAAACTTTTAGTGGATTTCTACTTATTTTATTAAATATCATCTCCACCAAACAGGACAAGCTTGCATCTGTTATAGTTTTGGAGAAAAATGTGTTCATTTCATGTATGCGCGAAATGCCTTAAAAATGGCTTTAAAATGGATTTGGAGCATGGAGACGATTATCTCGGGATTGCAAGATAACCAAACAAAACTTTTAGTGGATTTCTACTTATTTTATTAAATATCATCTCCACCAAACAGGACAAGCTTGCATCTGTTATAGTTTTGGAGAAAAATGTGTTCATTTCATGTATGCGCGAAATGCCTTAAAAATGGCTTTAAAATGGATTTGGAGCATGGAGACGATTATCTCAGGATGGCAATATAAACAAACGAAACTTTTAGTAGATTTCTACTTATTTTATTAAATATTATCTCCACCAAACAGGACAAGCTTGCATCTGTTATAGTTTTGGAGAAAATGTGTTCATTTCATGTATGCGCGAAATGCCTTAAAAATGGCTTTAAAATGGATTTGGAGCATGGAGACGATTATCTCGGGATTGCAAGATAACCAAACAAAACTTTTAGTGGATTTCTACTTATTTTATTAAATATCATCTCCACCAAACAAGACAAGCTTGCATCTGTTATAGTTTTGGAGAAAAATGTGTTCATTTCATGTATGCGCGAAATGCCTTAAAAATGGCTTTAAAATGGATTTGGAGCATGGAGACGATTATCTCGGGATTGCAAGATAACCAAACAAAACTTTTAGTGGATTTCTACTTATTTTATTAAATATCATCTCCACCAAACAGGACAAGCTTGCATCTGTTATAGTTTTGGAGAAAAATGTGTTCATTTCATGTATGCGCGAAATGCCTTAAAAATGGCTTTAAAATGGATTTGGAGCATGGAGACAATTATCTCGGGATTGCAATATAACCAAACAAAACTTTTAGTGGATTTCTACTTATTTTATTAAATATCATCTCCACCAAACAGGACAAGCTTGCATCTGTTATAGTTTTGGAGAAAAATGTGTTCATTTCATGTATGCGCGAAATGCCTTAAAAATGGCTTTAAAATGGATTTGGAGCATGGAGACGATTATCTCGGGATTGCAAGATAACCAAACAAAACTTTTAGTGGATTTCTACTTATTTTATTAAATATCATCTCCACCAAACAGGACAAGCTTGCATCTGTTATAGTTTTGGAGAAAAATGTGTTCATTTCATGTATGCGCGAAATGCCTTAAAAATGGCTTTAAAATGGATTTGGAGCATGGAGACGATTATCTCGGGATTGCAAGATAACCAAACAAAACTTTTAGTGGATTTCTACTTATTTTATTAAATATCATCTCCACCAAACAGGACAAGCTTGCATCTGTTATAGTTTTGGAGAAAAATGTGTTCATTTCATGTATGCGCGAAATGCCTTAAAAATGGCTTTAAAATGGATTTGGAGCATGGAGACGATTATCTCGGGATTGCAAGATAACCAAACAAAACTTTTAGTGGATTTCTACTTATTTTATTAAATATCATCTCCACCAAACAGGACAAGCTTGCATCTGTTATAGTTTTGGAGAAAAATGTGTTCATTTCATGTATGCGCGAAATGCCTTAAAAATGGCTTTAAAATGGATTTGGAGCATGGAGACGATTATCTCGGGATTGCAATATAACCAAACAAAACTTTTAGTGGATTTCTACTTATTTTATTAAATATCATCTCCACCAAACAGGACAAGCTTGCATCTGTTATAGTTTTGGAGAAAAATGTGTTCATTTCATGTATGCGCGAAATGCCTTAAAAATGGCTTTAAAATGGATTTGGAGCATGGAGACGATTATCTCGGGATTGCAAGATAACCAAACAAAACTTTTAGTGGATTTCTACTTATTTTATTAAATATCATCTCCACCAAACAGGACAAGCTTGCATCTGTTATAGTTTTGGAGAAAAATGTATTCATTTCATGTATGCGCGAAATGCCTTAAAAATGGCTTTAAAATGGATTTGGAGCATGGAGACGATTATCTCAGGATGGCAATATAAACAAACGAAACTTTTAGTAGATTTCTACTTATTTTATTAAATATTATCTCCACCAAACAGGACAAGCTTGCATCTGTTATAGTTTTGGAGAAAAATGTGTTCATTTCATGTATGCGCGAAATGCCTTAAAAATGGCTTTAAAATGGATTTGGAGCATGGAGACGATTATCTCGGGATTGCAAGATAACCAAACAAAACTTTTAGTGGATTTCTACTTATTTTATTAAATATCATCTCCACCAAACAAGACAAGCTTGCATCTGTTATAGTTTTGGAGAAAAATGTGTTCATTTCATGTATGCGCGAAATGCCTTAAAAATGGCTTTAAAATGGATTTGGAGCATGGAGACGATTATCTCGGGATTGCAAGATAACCAAACAAAACTTTTAGTGGATTTCTACTTATTTTATTAAATATCATCTCCACCAAACAGGACAAGCTTGCATCTGTTATAGTTTTGGAGAAAAATGTGTTCATTTCATATATGCGCGAAATGCCTTAAAAATGGCTTTAAAATGGATTTGGAGCATGGAGACGATTATCTCGGGATTGCAAGATAACCAAACAAAACTTTTAGTGGATTTCTACTTATTTTATTAAATATCATCTCCACCAAACAGGACAAGCTTGCATCTGTTATAGTTTTGGAGAAAAATGTGTTCATTTCATGTATGCGCGAAATGCCTTAAAAATGGCTTTAAAATGGATTTGGAGCATGGAGACAATTATCTCGGGATTGCAATATAACCAAACAAAACTTTTAGTGGATTTCTACTTATTTTATTAAATATCATCTCCACCAAACAGGACAAGCTTGCATCTGTTATAGTTTTGGAGAAAAATGTGTTCATTTCATGTATGCGCGAAATGCCTTAAAAATGGCTTTAAAATGGATTTGGAGCATGGAGACGATTATCTCGGGATTGCAAGATAACCAAACAAAACTTTTAGTGGATTTCTACTTATTTTATTAAATATCATCTCCACCAAACAGGACAAGCTTGCATGTGTTATAGTTTTGGAGAAAAATGTGTTAATTTCATGTATGCGCAAAATGCCTTTGAAATGGCTTTAAAATGGATTTGGAGCATGGAGACGATTATCTCGGGATTGCAAGATAACCAAACAAAACTTTTAGTGGATTTCTACTTATTTTATTAAATATCATCTCCACCAAACAGGACAAGCTTGCATCTGTTATAGTTTTGGAGAAAAATGTGTTCATTTCATGTATGCGCGAAATGCCTTAAAAATGGCTTTAAAATGGATTTGGAGCATGGAGACGATTATCTCGGGATTGCAAGATAACCAAACAAAACTTTTAGTGGATTTCTACATATTTTATTAAATATCATCTCCACCAAACAGGACAAGCTTGCATCTGTTATAGTTTTGGAGAAAAATGTGTTCATTTCATGTATGCGCGAAATGCCTTAAAAATGGCTTTAAAATGGATTTGGAGCATGGAGACGATTATCTCGGGATTGCAAGATAACCAAACAAAACTTTTAGTGGATTTCTACTTATTTTATTAAATATCATCTGCACCAAACAGGACAAGCTTGCATCTGTTATAGTTTTGGAGAAAAATGTGTTCATTTCATGTATGCGCGAAATGCCTTAAAAATGGCTTTAAAATGGATTTGGAGCATGGAGACGATTATCTCGGGATTGCAAGATAACCAAACAAAACTTTTAGTGTATTTCTACTTATTTTATTAAATATCATCTCCACCAAACAGGACAAGCTTGCATGTGTTATAGTTTTGGAGAAAAATGTGTTCATTTCATGTATGCGCGAAATGCCTTAAAAATGGCTTTAAAATGGATTTGGAGCATGGAGACGATTATCTCGGGATTGCAAGATAACCAAACAAAACTTTTAGTGGATTTCTACTTATTTTATTAAATATCATCTCCACCAAACAGGACAAGCTTGCATCTGTTATAGTTTTGGAGAAAAATGTGTTCATTTCATGTATGCGCGAAATGCCTTAAAAATGGCTTTAAAATGGATTTGGAGCATGGAGACGATTATCTCGGGATTGCAAGATAACCAAACAAAACTTTTAGTGGATTTCTACTTATTTTATTAAATATCATCTCCACCAAACAGGACAAGCTTGCATCTGTTATAGTTTTGGAGAAAAATGTGTTCATTTCATGTATGCGCGAAATGCCTTAAAAATGGCTTTAAAATGGATTTGGAGCATGGAGACGATTATCTCGGGATTGCAAGATAACCAAACAAAACTTTTAGTGGATTTCTACTTATTTTATTAAATATCATCTCCACCAAACAGGACAAGCTTGCATCTGTTATAGTTTTGGAGAAAAATGTGTTCATTTCATGTATGCGCGAAATGCCTTAAAAATGGCTTTAAAATGGATTTGGAGCATGGAGACGATTATCTCGGGATTGCAAGATAACCAAACAAAACTTTTAGTGGATTTCTACTTATTTTATTAAATATCATCTCCACCAAACAGGACAAGCTTGCATGTGTTATAGTTTTGGAGAAAAATGTGTTAATTTCATGTATGCGCAAAATGCCTTTGAAATGGCTTTAAAATGGATTTGGAGCATGGAGACGATTATCTCGGGATTGCAAGATAACCAAACAAAACTTTTAGTGGATTTCTACTTATTTTATTAAATATCATCTCCACCAAACAGGACAAGCTTGCATGTGTTATAGTTTTGGAGAAAAATGTGTTAATTTCATGTATGCGCAAAATGCCTTTGAAATGGCTTTAAAATGGATTTGGAGCATGGAGACGATTATCTCGGGATTGCAAGATAAGCAAACAAAACTTTTAGTGGACTTCTACTTATTTTATTAAATATCATCTCCACCAAACAGGACAAGCTTGCATGTGTTATAGTTTTGGAGAAAAATGTGTTCATTTCATGTATGCGCAAAATGCCTTTGAAATGGCTTTAAAATGGATTTGGAGCATGGAGACGATTATCTCAGGATGGCAATATAAACAAACGAAACTTTTAGTAGATTTCTACTTATTTTATTAAATATTATCTCCACCAAACAGGACAAGCTTGCATCTGTTATAGTTTTGGAGAAAAATGTGTTCATTTCATGTATGCGCGAAATGCCTTAAAAATGGCTTTAAAATGGATTTGGTGCATGGAGACGATTATCTCGGGATTGCAAGATAACCAAACAAAACTTTTAGTGGATTTCTACTTATTTTATTAAATATCATCTCCACCAAACAGGACAAGCTTGCATCTGTTATAGTTTTGGAGAAAAATGTGTTCATTTCATGTATGCGCGAAATGCCTTAAAAATGGCTTTAAAATGGATTTGGAGCATGGAGACGATTATCTCGGGATTGCAATATAACCAAACAAAACTTTTAGTGGATTTCTACTTATTTTATTAAATATCATCTCCACCAAACAGGACAAGCTTGCATCTGTTATAGTTTTGGAGAAAAATGTGTTCATTTCATGTATGCGCGAAATGCCTTAAAAATGGCTTTAAAATGGATTTGGAGCATGGAGACGATTATCTCGGGATTGCAAGATAACCAAACAAAACTTTTAGTGGATTTCTACTTATTTTATTAAATATCATCTCCACCAAACAGGACAAGCTTGCATCTGTTATAGTTTTGGAGAAAAATGTGTTCATTTCATGTATGCGCGAAATGCCTTAAAAATGGCTTTAAAATGGATTTGGAGCATGGAGACGATTATCTCAGGATGGCAATATAAACAAACGAAACTTTTAGTAGATTTCTACTTATTTTATTAAATATTATCTCCACCAAACAGGACAAGCTTGCATCTGTTATAGTTTTGGAGAAAAATGTGTTCATTTCATGTATGCGCGAAATGCCTTAAAAATGGCTTTAAAATGGATTTGGAGCATGGAGACGATTATCTCGGGATTGCAAGATAACCAAACAAAACTTTTAGTGGATTTCTACTTATTTTATTAAATATCATCTCCACCAAACAAGACAAGCTTGCATCTGTTATAGTTTTGGAGAAAAATGTGTTCATTTCATGTATGCGCGAAATGCCTTAAAAATGGCTTTAAAATGGATTTGGAGCATGGAGACGATTATCTCGGGATTGCAAGATAACCAAACAAAACTTTTAGTGGATTTCTACTTATTTTATTAAATATCATCTCCACCAAACAGGACAAGCTTGCATCTGTTATAGTTTTGGAGAAAAATGTGTTCATTTCATGTATGCGCGAAATGCCTTAAAAATGGCTTTAAAATGGATTTGGAGCATGGAGACGATTATCTCGGGATTGCAAGATAACCAAACAAAACTTTTAGTGGATTTCTACTTATTTTATTAAATATCATCTCCACCAAACAGGACAAGCTTGCATCTGTTATAGTTTTGGAGAAAAATGTGTTCATTTCATGTATGCGCGAAATGCCTTAAAAATGGCTTTAAAATGGATTTGGAGCATGGAGACGATTATCTCGGGATTGCAAGATAACCAAACAAAACTTTTAGTGGATTTCTACTTATTTTATTAAATATCATCTCCACCAAACAGGACAAGCTTGCATCTGTTATAGTTTTGGAGAAAAATGTGTTCATTTCATGTATGCGCGAAATGCCTTAAAAATGGCTTTAAAATGGATTTGGAGCATGGAGACGATTATCTCGGGATTGCAAGATAACCAAACAAAACTTTTAGTGGATTTCTACTTATTTTATTAAATATCATCTCCACCATACAGGACAAGCTTGCATCTGTTATAGTTTTGGAGAAAAATGTGTTCATTTCATGTATGCGCGAAATGCCTTAAAAATGGCTTTAAAATGGATTTGGAGCATGGAGACGATTATCTCGGGATTGCAAGATAACCAAACAAAACTTTTAGTGGATTTCTACTTATTTTATTAAATATCATCTCCACCAAACAGGACAAGCTTGCATGTGTTATAGTTTTGGAGAAAAATGTGTTAATTTCATGTATGCGCAAAATGCCTTTGAAATGGCTTTAAAATGGATTTGGAGCATGGAGACGATTATCTCGGGATTGCAAGATAACCAAACAAAACTTTTAATGGATTTCTACTTATTTTATTAAATATCATCTCCACCAAACAGGACAAGCTTGCATCTGTTATAGTTTTGGAGAAAAATGTGTTCATTTCATGTATGCGCGAAATGCCTTAAAAATGGCTTTAAAATGGATTTGGAGCATGGAGACGATTATCTCGGGATTGCAAGATAACCAAACAAAACTTTTAGTGGATTTCTACTTATTTTATTAAATATCATCTCCACCAAACAGGACAAGCTTGCATGTGTTATAGTTTTGGAGAAAAATGTGTTCATTTCATGTATGCGCAAAATGCCTTTGAAATGGCTTTAAAATGGATTTGGAGCATGGAGACGATTATCTCAGGATGGCAATATAAACAAACGAAACTTTTAGTAGATTTCTACTTATTTTATTAAATATCATCTCCACCAAACAGGACAAGCTTGCATCTGTTATAGTTTTGGAGAAAAATGTGTTCATTTCATGTATGCGCGAAATGCCTTAAAAATGGCTTTAAAATGGATTTGGAGCATGGAGACGATTATCTCGGGATTGCAATATAACCAAACAAAACTTTTAGTGGATTTCTACTTATTTTATTAAATATCATCTCCACCAAACAGGACAAGCTTGCATTTGTTATAGTTTTGGAGAAAAATGTGTTCATTTCATGTATGCGCGAAATGCCTTAAAAATGGCTTTAAAATGGATTTGGAGCATGGAGACGATTATCTCGGGATTGCAAGATAACCAAACAAAACTTTTAGTGGATTTCTACTTATTTTATTAAATATCATCTCCACCAAACAGGACAAGCTTGCATCTGTTATAGTTTTGGAGAAAAATGTGTTCATTTCATGTATGCGCGAAATGCCTTAAAAATGGCTTTAAAATGGATTTGGAGCATGGAGACGATTATCTCAGGATGGCAATATAAACAAACGAAACTTTTAGTAGATTTCTACTTATTTTATTAAATATTATCTCCACCAAACAGGACAAGCTTGCATCTGTTATAGTTTTGGAGAAAAATGTGTTCATTTCATGTATGCGCGAAATGCCTTAAAAATGGCTTTAAAATGGATTTGGAGCATGGAGACGATTATCTCGGGATTGCAAGATAACCAAACAAAACTTTTAGTGGATTTCTACTTATTTTATTAAATATCATCTCCACCAAACAAGACAAGCTTGCATCTGTTATAGTTTTGGAGAAAAATGTGTTCATTTCATGTATGCGCGAAATGCCTTAAAAATGGCTTTAAAATGGATTTGGAGCATGGAGACGATTATCTCGGGATTGCAAGATAACCAAACAAAACTTTTAGTGGATTTCTACTTATTTTATTAAATATCATCTCCACCAAACAGGACAAGCTTGCATCTGTTATAGTTTTGGAGAAAAATGTGTTCATTTCATGTATGCGCGAAATGCCTTAAAAATGGCTTTAAAATGGATTTGGAGCATGGAGACGATTATCTCGGGATTGCAAGATAACCAAACAAAACTTTTAGTGGATTTCTACTTATTTTATTAAATATCATCTCCACCAAACAGGACAAGCTTGCATCTGTTATAGTTTTGGAGAAAAATGTGTTCATTTCATGTATGCGCGAAATGCCTTAAAAATGGCTTTAAAATGGATTTGGAGCATGGAGACGATTATCTCGGGATTGCAATATAACCAAACAAAACTTTTAGTGGATTTCTACTTATTTTATTAAATATCATCTCCACCAAACAGGACAAGCTTGCATCTGTTATAGTTTTGGAGAAAAATGTGTTCATTTCATGTATGCGCGAAATGCCTTAAAAATGGCTTTAAAATGGATTTGGAGCATGGAGACGATTATCTCGGGATTGCAAGATAACCAAACAAAACTTTTAGTGGATTTCTACTTATTTTATTAAATATCATCTCCACCAAACAGGACAAGCTTGCATCTGTTATAGTTTTGGAGAAAAATGTGTTCATTTCATGTATGCGCGAAATGCCTTAAAAATGGCTTTAAAATGGATTTGGAGCATGGAGACGATTATCTCGGGATTGCAAGATAACCAAACAAAACTTTTAGTGGATTTCTACTTATTTTATTAAATATCATCTCCACCAAACAGGACAAGCTTGCATGTGTTATAGTTTTGGAGAAAAATGTGTTAATTTCATGTATGCGCAAAATGCCTTTGAAATGGCTTTAAAATGGATTTGGAGCATGGAGACGATTATCTCGGGATTGCAAGATAACCAAACAAAACTTTTAATGGATTTCTACTTATTTTATTAAATATCATCTCCACCAAACAGGACAAGCTTGCATCTGTTATAGTTTTGGAGAAAAATGTGTTCATTTCATGTATGCGCGAAATGCCTTAAAAATGGCTTTAAAATGGATTTGGAGCATGGAGACGATTATCTCGGGATTGCAAGATAACCAAACAAAACTTTTAGTGGATTTCTACTTATTTTATTAAATATCATCTCCACCAAACAGGACAAGCTTGCATGTGTTATAGTTTTGGAGAAAAATGTGTTCATTTCATGTATGCGCAAAATGCCTTTGAAATGGCTTTAAAATGGATTTGGAGCATGGAGACGATTATCTCAGGATGGCAATATAAACAAACGAAACTTTTAGTAGATTTCTACTTATTTTATTAAATATCATCTCCACCAAACAGGACAAGCTTGCATCTGTTATAGTTTTGGAGAAAAATGTGTTCATTTCATGTATGCGCGAAATGCCTTAAAAATGGCTTTAAAATGGATTTGGAGCATGGAGACGATTATCTCGGGATTGCAATATAACCAAACAAAACTTTTAGTGGATTTCTACTTATTTTATTAAATATCATCTCCACCAAACAGGACAAGCTTGCATTTGTTATAGTTTTGGAGAAAAATGTGTTCATTTCATGTATGCGCGAAATGCCTTAAAAATGGCTTTAAAATGGATTTGGAGCATGGAGACGATTATCTCGGGATTGCAAGATAACCAAACAAAACTTTTAGTGGATTTCTACTTATTTTATTAAATATCATCTCCACCAAACAGGACAAGCTTGCATCTGTTATAGTTTTGGAGAAAAATGTGTTCATTTCATGTATGCGCGAAATGCCTTAAAAATGGCTTTAAAATGGATTTGGAGCATGGAGACGATTATCTCAGGATGGCAATATAAACAAACGAAACTTTTAGTAGATTTCTACTTATTTTATTAAATATTATCTCCACCAAACAGGACAAGCTTGCATCTGTTATAGTTTTGGAGAAAAATGTGTTCATTTCATGTATGCGCGAAATGCCTTAAAAATGGCTTTAAAATGGATTTGGAGCATGGAGACGATTATCTCGGGATTGCAAGATAACCAAACAAAACTTTTAGTGGATTTCTACTTATTTTATTAAATATCATCTCCACCAAACAAGACAAGCTTGCATCTGTTATAGTTTTGGAGAAAAATGTGTTCATTTCATGTATGCGCGAAATGCCTTAAAAATGGCTTTAAAATGGATTTGGAGCATGGAGACGATTATCTCGGGATTGCAAGATAACCAAACAAAACTTTTAGTGGATTTCTACTTATTTTATTAAATATCATCTCCACCAAACAGGACAAGCTTGCATCTGTTATAGTTTTGGAGAAAAATGTGTTCATTTCATGTATGCGCGAAATGCCTTAAAAATGGCTTTAAAATGGATTTGGAGCATGGAGACGATTATCTCGGGATTGCAAGATAACCAAACAAAACTTTTAGTGGATTTCTACTTATTTTATTAAATATCATCTCCACCAAACAGGACAAGCTTGCATCTGTTATAGTTTTGGAGAAAAATGTGTTCATTTCATGTATGCGCGAAATGCCTTAAAAATGGCTTTAAAATGGATTTGGAGCATGGAGACGATTATCTCGGGATTGCAATATAACCAAACAAAACTTTTAGTGGATTTCTACTTATTTTATTAAATATCATCTCCACCAAACAGGACAAGCTTGCATCTGTTATAGTTTTGGAGAAAAATGTGTTCATTTCATGTATGCGCGAAATGCCTTAAAAATGGCTTTAAAATGGATTTGGAGCATGGAGACGATTATCTCGGGATTGCAAGATAACCAAACAAAACTTTTAGTGGATTTCTACTTATTTTATTAAATATCATCTCCACCAAACAGGACAAGCTTGCATCTGTTATAGTTTTGGAGAAAAATGTGTTCATTTCATGTATGCGCGAAATGCCTTAAAAATGGCTTTAAAATGGATTTGGAGCATGGAGACGATTATCTCGGGATTGCAAGATAACCAAACAAAACTTTTAGTGGATTTCTACTTATTTTATTAAATATCATCTCCACCAAACAGGACAAGCTTGCATGTGTTATAGTTTTGGAGAAAAATGTGTTCATTTCATGTATGCGCAAAATGCCTTTGAAATGGCTTTAAAATGGATTTGGAGCATGGAGACGATTATCTCAGGATGGCAATATAAACAAACGAAACTTTTAGTAGATTTCTACTTATTTTATTAAATATTATCTCCACCAAACAGGACAAGCTTGCATCTGTTATAGTTTTGGAGAAAAATGTGTTCATTTCATGTATGCGCGAAATGCCTTAAAAATGGCTTTAAAATGGATTTGGAGCATGGAGACGATTATCTCGGGATTGCAAGATAACCAAACAAAACTTTTAGTGGATTTCTACTTATTTTATTAAATATCATCTCCACCAAACAGGACAAGCTTGCATCTGTTATAGTTTTGGAGAAAAATGTGTTCATTTCATGTATGCGCGAAATGCCTTAAAAATGGCTTTAAAATGGATTTGGAGCATGGAGACGATTATCTCGGGATTGCAATATAACCAAACAAAACTTTTAGTGGATTTCTACTTATTTTATTAAATATCATCTCCACCAAACAGGACAAGCTTGCATCTGTTATAGTTTTGGAGAAAAATGTGTTCATTTCATGTATGCGCGAAATGCCTTAAAAATGGCTTTAAAATGGATTTGGAGCATGGAGACGATTATCTCGGGATGGCAAGATAACCAAACGAAACTTTTAGTAGATTTCTACTTATTTTATTAAATATTATCTCCACCAAACAGGACAAGCTTGCATCTGTTATAGTTTTGGAGAAAAATGTGTTCATTTCATGTATGCGCGAAATGCCTTAAAAATGGCTTTAAAATGGATTTGGAGCATGGAGACGATTATCTCGGGATTGCAAGATAACCAAACAAAACTTTTAGTGGATTTCTACTTATTTTATTAAATATCATCTCCACCAAACAGGACAAGCTTGCATCTGTTATAGTTTTGGAGAAAAATGTGTTCATTTCATGTATGCGCGAAATGCCTTAAAAATGGCTTTAAAATGGATTTGGAGCATGGAGACGATTATCTCGGGATTGCAAGATAACCAAACAAAACTTTTAGTGGATTTCTACTTATTTTATTAAATATCATCTCCACCAAACAGGACAAGCTTGCATCTGTTATAGTTTTGGAGAAAAATGTGTTCATTTCATGTATGCGCGAAATGCCTTAAAAATGGCTTTAAAATGGATTTGGAGCATGGAGACGATTATCTCGGGATTGCAAGATAACCAAACAAAACTTTTAGTGGATTTCTACTTATTTTATTAAATATCATCTCCACCAAACAGGACAAGCTTGCATCTGTTATAGTTTTGGAGAAAAATGTGTTCATTTCATGTATGCGCGAAATGCCTTAAAAATGGCTTTAAAATGGATTTGGAGCATGGAGACGATTATCTCGGGATTGCAAGATAACCAAACAAAACTTTTAGTGGATTTCTACTTATTTTATTAAATATCATCTCCACCAAACAGGACAAGCTTGCATCTGTTATAGTTTTGGAGAAAAATATGTTCATTTCATGTATGCGCGAAATGCCTTAAAAATGGCTTTAAAATGGATTTGGAGCATGGAGACGATTATCTCGGGATTGCAAGATAACCAAACAAAACTTTTAGTGGATTTCTACTTATTTTATTAAATATCATCTCCACCAAACAGGACAAGCTTGCATGTGTTATAGTTTTGGAGAAAAATGTGTTCATTTCATGTATGCGCAAAATGCCTTTGAAATGGCTTTAAAATGGATTTGGAGCATGGAGACGATTATCTCAGGATGGCAATATAAACAAACGAAACTTTTAGTAGATTTCTACTTATTTTATTAAATATTATCTCCACCAAACAGGACAAGCTTGCATCTGTTATAGTTTTGGAGAAAAATGTGTTCATTTCATGTATGCGCGAAATGCCTTAAAAATGGCTTTAAAATGGATTTGGAGCATGGAGACGATTATCTCGGGATTGCAAGATAACCAAACAAAACTTTTAGTGGATTTCTACTTATTTTATTAAATATCATCTCCACCAAACAGGACAAGCTTGCATCTGTTATAGTTTTGGAGAAAAATGTGTTCATTTCATGTATGCGCGAAATGCCTTAAAAATGGCTTTAAAATGGATTTGGAGCATGGAGACGATTATCTCGGGATTGCAATATAACCAAACAAAACTTTTAGTGGATTTCTACTTATTTTATTAAATATCATCTCCACCAAACAGGACAAGCTTGCATCTGTTATAGTTTTGGAGAAAAATGTGTTCATTTCATGTATGCGCGAAATGCCTTAAAAATGGCTTTAAAATGGATTTGGAGCATGGAGACGATTATCTCGGGATGGCAAGATAACCAAACGAAACTTTTAGTAGATTTCTACTTATTTTATTAAATATTATCTCCACCAAACAGGACAAGCTTGCATCTGTTATAGTTTTGGAGAAAAATGTGTTCATTTCATGTATGCGCGAAATGCCTTAAAAATGGCTTTAAAATGGATTTGGAGCATGGAGACGATTATCTCGGGATTGCAAGATAACCAAACAAAACTTTTAGTGGATTTCTACTTATTTTATTAAATATCATCTCCACCAAACAGGACAAGCTTGCATCTGTTATAGTTTTGGAGAAAAATGTGTTCATTTCATGTATGCGCGAAATGCCTTAAAAATGGCTTTAAAATGGATTTGGAGCATGGAGACGATTATCTCGGGATTGCAAGATAACCAAACAAAACTTTTAGTGGATTTCTACTTATTTTATTAAATATCATCTCCACCAAACAGGACAAGCTTGCATCTGTTATAGTTTTGGAGAAAAATGTGTTCATTTCATGTATGCGCGAAATGCCTTAAAAATGGCTTTAAAATGGATTTGGAGCATGGAGACGATTATCTCGGGATTGCAAGATAACCAAACAAAACTTTTAGTGGATTTCTACTTATTTTATTAAATATCATCTCCACCAAACAGGACAAGCTTGCATCTGTTATAGTTTTGGAGAAAAATGTGTTCATTTCATGTATGCGCGAAATGCCTTAAAAATGGCTTTAAAATGGATTTGGAGCATGGAGACGATTATCTCGGGATTGCAATATAACCAAACAAAACTTTTAGTGGATTTCTACTTATTTTATTAAATATCATCTCCACCAAACAGGACAAGCTTGCATCTGTTATAGTTTTGGAGAAAAATGTGTTCATTTCATGTATGCGCGAAATGCCTTAAAAATGGCTTTAAAATGGATTTGGAGCATGGAGACGATTATCTCGGGATTGCAAGATAACCAAACAAAACTTTTAGTGGATTTCTACTTATTTTATTAAATATCATCTCCACCAAACAGGACAAGCTTGCATCTGTTATAGTTTTGGAGAAAAATGTGTTCATTTCATGTATGCGCGAAATGCCTTAAAAATGGCTTTAAAATGGATTTGGAGCATGGAGACGATTATCTCGGGATTGCAAGATAACCAAACAAAACTTTTAGTGGATTTCTACTTATTTTATTAAATATCATCTCCACCAAACAGGACAAGCTTGCATCTGTTATAGTTTTGGAGAAAAATGTGTTCATTTCATGTATGCGCGAAATGCCTTAAAAATGGCTTTAAAACGGATTTGGAGCATGGAGACGATTATCTCGGGATTGCAAGATAACCAAACAAAACTTTTAGTGGATTTCTACTTATTTTATTAAATATCATCTCCACCAAACAGGACAAGCTTGCATGTGTTATAGTTTTGGAGAAAAATGTGTTCATTTCATGTATGCGCAAAATGCCTTTGAAATGGCTTTAAAATGGATTTGGAGCATGGAGACGATTATCTCAGGATGGCAATATAAACAAACGAAACTTTTAGTAGATTTCTACTTATTTTATTAAATATTATCTCCACCAAACAGGACAAGCTTGCATCTGTTATAGTTTTGGAGAAAAATGTGTTCATTTCATGTATGCGCGAAATGCCTTAAAAATGGCTTTAAAATGGATTTGGAGCATGGAGACGATTATCTCGGGATTGCAAGATAACCAAACAAAACTTTTAGTGGATTTCTACTTATTTTATTAAATATCATCTCCACCAAACAGGACAAGCTTGCATCTGTTATAGTTTTGGAGAAAAATGTGTTCATTTCATGTATGCGCGAAATGCCTTAAAAATGGCTTTAAAATGGATTTGGAGCATGGAGACGATTATCTCGGGATTGCAAGATAACCAAACAAAACTTTTAGTGGATTTCTACTTATTTTATTAAATATCATCTCCACCAAACAGGACAAGCTTGCATCTGTTATAGTTTTGGAGAAAAATGTGTTCATTTCATGTATGCGCGAAATGCCTTAAAAATGGCTTTAAAATGGATTTGGAGCATGGAGACGATTATCTCGGGATTGCAAGATAACCAAACAAAACTTTTAGTGGATTTCTACTTATTTTATTAAATATCATCTCCACCAAACAGGACAAGCTTGCATCTGTTATAGTTTTGGAGAAAAATGTGTTCATTTCATGTATGCGCGAAATGCCTTAAAAATGGCTTTAAAATGGATTTGGAGCATGGAGACGATTATCTCGGGATTGCAAGATAACCAAACAAAACTTTTAGTGGATTTCTACTTATTTTATTAAATATCATCTCCACCAAACAGGACAAGCTTGCATCTGTTATAGTTTTGGAGAAAAATGTGTTCATTTCATGTATGCGCGAAATGCCTTAAAAATGGCTTTAAAATGGATTTGGAGCATGGAGACGATTATCTCGGGATTGCAATATAACCAAACAAAACTTTTAGTGGATTTCTACTTATTTTATTAAATATCATCTCCACCAAACAGGACAAGCTTGCATCTGTTATAGTTTTGGAGAAAAATGTGTTCATTTCATGTATGCGCAAAATGCCTTTGAAATGGCTTTAAAATGGATTTGGAGCATGGAGACGATTATCTCGGGATTGCAAGATAACCAAACAAAACTTTTAGTGGATTTCTACTTATTTTATTAAATATCATCTCCACCAAACAGGACAAGCTTGCATCTGTTATAGTTTTGGAGAAAAATGTGTTCATTTCATGTATGCGCGAAATGCCTTAAAAATGGCTTTAAAATGGATTTGGAGCATGGAGACGATTATCTCGGGATTGCAAGATAACCAAACAAAACTTTTAGTGGATTTCTACTTATTTTATTAAATATCATCTCCACCAAACAGGACAAGCTTGCATCTGTTATAGTTTTGGAGAAAAATGTGTTCATTTCATGTATGCGCGAAATGCCTTAAAAATGGCTTTAAAATGGATTTGGAGCATGGAGACGATTATCTCGGGATTGCAAGATAACCAAACAAAACTTTTAGTGGATTTCTACTTATTTTATTAAATATCATCTCCACCAAACAGGACAAGCTTGCATCTGTTATAGTTTTGGAGAAAAATGTGTTCATTTCATGTATGCGCGAAATGCCTTAAAAATGGCTTTAAAATGGATTTGGAGCATGGAGACAATTATCTCGGGATTGCAAGATAACCAAACAAAACTTTTAGTGGATTTCTACTTATTTTATTAAATATCATCTCCACCAAACAGGACAAGCTTGCATGTGTTATAGTTTTGGAGAAAAATGTGTTCATTTCATGTATGCGCAAAATGCCTTTGAAATGGCTTTAAAATGGATTTGGAGCATGGAGACGATTATCTCAGGATGGCAATATAAATAAACGAAACTTTTAGTAGATTTCTACTTATTGTATTAAATATTATCTCCACCAAACAGGACAAGCTTGCATCTGTTATAGTTTTGGAGAAAAATGTGTTCATTTCATGTATGCGCGAAATGCCTTAAAAATGGCTTTAAAATGGATTTGGAGCATGGAGACGATTATCTCGGGATTGCAAGATAACCAAACAAAACTTTTAGTGGATTTCTACTTATTTTATTAAATATCATCTCCACCAAACAGGACAAGCTTGCATCTGTTATAGTTTTGGAGAAAAATGTGTTCATTTCATGTATGCGCGAAATGCCTTAAAAATGGCTTTAAAATGGATTTGGAGCATGGAGACGATTATCTCGGGATTGCAAGATAACCAAACAAAACTTTTAGTGGATTTCTACTTATTTTATTAAATATCATCTCCACCAAACAGGACAAGCTTGCATCTGTTATAGTTTTGGAGAAAAATGTGTTCATTTCATGTATGCGCGAAATGCCTTAAAAATGGCTTTAAAATGGATTTGGAGCATGGAGACGATTATCTCGGGATTGCAAGATAACCAAACAAAACTTTTAGTGGATTTCTACTTATTTTATTAAATATCATCTCCACCAAACAGGACAAGCTTGCATCTGTTATAGTTTTGGAGAAAAATGTGTTCATTTCATGTATGCGCGAAATGCCTTAAAAATGGCTTTAAAATGGATTTGGAGCATGGAGACGATTATCTCGGGATTGCAAGATAACCAAACAAAACTTTTAGTGGATTTCTACTTATTTTATTAAATATCATCTCCACCAAACAGGACAAGCTTGCATCTGTTATAGTTTTGGAGAAAAATGTGTTCATTTCATGTATGCGCGAAATGCCTTAAAAATGGCTTTAAAATGGATTTGGAGCATGGAGACGATTATCTCGGGATTGCAAGATAACCAAACAAAACTTTTAGTGGATTTCTACTTATTTTATTAAATATCATCTCCACCAAACAGGACAAGCTTGCATCTGTTATAGTTTTGGAGAAAAATGTGTTCATTTCATGTATGCGCGAAATGTCTTAAAAATGGCTTTAAAATGGATTTGGAGCATGGAGACGATTATCTCGGGATTGCAAGATAACCAAACAAAACTTTTAGTGGATTTCTACTTATTTTATTAAATATCATCTCCACCAAACAGGACAAGCTTGCATGTGTTATAGTTTTGGAGAAAAATGTGTTCATTTCATGTATGCGCAAAATGCCTTTGAAATGGCTTTAAAATGGATTTGGAGCATGGAGACGATTATCTCAGGATGGCAATATAAACAAACGAAACTTTTAGTAGATTTCTACTTATTTTATTAAATATTATCTCCACCAAACAGGACAAGCTTGCATCTGTTATAGTTTTGGAGAAAAATGTGTTCATTTCATGTATGCGCGAAATGCCTTAAAAATGGCTTTAAAATGGATTTGGAGCATGGAGACGATTATCTCGGGATTGCAAGATAACCAAACAAAACTTTTAGTGGATTTCTACTTATTTTATTAAATATCATCTCCACCAAACAGGACAAGCTTGCATCTGTTATAGTTTTGGAGAAAAATGTGTTCATTTCATCTATGCGCGAAATGCCTTAAAAATGGCTTTAAAATGGATTTGGAGCATGGAGACGATTATCTCGGGATTGCAAGATAACCAAACAAAACTTTTAGTGGATTTCTACTTATTTTATTAAATATCATCTCCACCAAACAGGACAAGCTTGCATGTGTTATAGTTTTGGAGAAAAATGTGTTCATTTCATGTATGCGCAAAATGCCTTTGAAATGGCTTTAAAATGGATTTGGAGCATGGAGACGATTATCTCAGGATGGCAATATAAACAAACGAAACTTTTAGTAGATTTCTACTTATTTTATTAAATATTATCTCCACCAAACAGGACAAGCTTGCATCTGTTATAGTTTTGGAGAAAAATGTGTTCATTTCATGTATGCGCGAAATGCCTTAAAAATGGCTTTAAAATGGATTTGGAGCATGGAGACGATTATCTCGGGATTGCAAGATAACCAAACAAAACTTTTAGTGGATTTCTACTTATTTTATTAAATATCATCTCCACCAAACAGGACAAGCTTGCATGTGTTATAGTTTTGGAGAAAAATGTGTTCATTTCATGTATGCGCACAATGCCTTTGAAATGGCTTTAAAATGGATTTGGAGCATGGAGACGATTATCTCAGGATGGCAATATAAACAAACGAAACTTTTAGTAGATTTCTACTTATTTTATTAAATATTATCTCCACCAAACAGGACAAGCTTGCATCTGTTATAGTTTTGGAGAAAAATGTGTTCATTTCATGTATGCGCGAAATGCCTTAAAAATGGCTTTAAAATGGATTTGGAGCATGGAGACGATTATCTCGGGATTGCAAGATAACCAAACAAAACTTTTAGTGGATTTCTACTTATTTTATTAAATATCCTCTCCACCAAACAGGACAAGCTTGCATCTGTTATAGTTTTGGAGAAAAATGTGTTCATTTCATGTATGCGCGAAATGCCTTAAAAATGGCTTTAAAATTGATTTGGAGCATGGAGACGATTATCTCGGGATTGCAAGATAACCAAACAAAACTTTTAGTGGATTTCTACTTATTTTATTAAATATCATCTCCACCAAACAGGACAAGCTTGCATCTGTTATAGTTTTGGAGAAAAATGTGTTCATTTCATGTATGCGCGAAATGCCTTAAAAATGGCTTTAAAATGGATTTGGAGCATGGAGACGATTGTCTCGGGATTGCAATATAACCAAACAAAATTTTTAGTGGATTTCTACTTATTTTATTAAATATCATCTCCACCAAACAGGACAAGCTTGCATCTGTTATAGTTTTGGAGAAAAATGTGTTCATTTCATGTATGCGCGAAATGCCTTAAAAATGGCTTTAAAATGGATTTGGAGCATGGAGACGATTATCTCGGGATTGCAAGATAACCAAACAAAACTTTTAGTGGATTTCTACTTATTTTATTAAATATCATCTCCACCAAACAGGACAAGCTTGCATCTGTTATAGTTTTGGAGAAAAATGTGTTCATTTCATGTATGCGCGAAATGCCTTAAAAATGGCTTTAAAATGGATTTGGAGCATGGAGACGATTATCTCGGGATTGCAAGATAACCAAACAAAACTTTTAGTGGATTTCTACTTATTTTATTAAATATCATCTCCACCAAACAGGACAAGCTTGCATCTGTTATAGTTTTGGAGAAAAATGTGTTCATTTCATGTATGCGCGAAATGCCTTAAAAATGGCTTTAAAATGGATTTGGAGCATGGAGACGATTATCTCGGGATTGCAAGATAACCAAACAAAACTTTTAGTGGATTTCTACTTATTTTATTAAATATCATCTCCACCAAACAGGACAAGCTTGCATGTGTTATAGTTTTGGAGAAAAATGTGTTCATTTCATGTATGCGCAAAATGCCTTTGAAATGGCTTTAAAATGGATTTGGAGCATGGAGACGATTATCTCGGGATTGCAAGATAACCAAACAAAACTTTTAGTGGATTTCTACTTATTTTATTAAATATCATCTCCACCAAACAGGACAAGCTTGCATCTGTTATAGTTTTGGAGAAAAATGTGTTCATTTCATGTATGCGCGAAATGCCTTAAAAATGGCTTTAAAATGGATTTGGAGCATGGAGACGATTATCTCGGGATTGCAAGATAACCAAACAAAACTTTTAGTGGATTTCTACTTATTTTATTAAATATCATCTCCACCAAACAGGACAAGCTTGCATCTGTTATAGTTTTGGAGAAAAATGTGTTCATTTCATGTATGCGCGAAATGCCTTAAAAATGGCTTTAAAATGGATTTGGAGCATGGAGACGATTATCTCGGGATTGCAAGATAACCAAACAAAACTTTTAGTGGATTTCTACTTATTTTATTAAATATCATCTCCACCAAACAGGACAAGCTTGCATGTGTTATAGTTTTGGAGAAAAATGTGTTCATTTCATGTATGCGCAAAATGCCTTTGAAATGGCTTTAAAATGGATTTGGAGCATGGAGACGATTATCTCAGGATGGCAATATAAACAAACGAAACTTTTAGTAGATTTCTACTTATTTTATTAAATATTATCTCCACCAAACAGGACAAGCTTGCATCTGTTATAGTTTTGGAGAAAAATGTGTTCATTTCATGTATGCGCGAAATGCCTTAAAAATGGCTTTAAAATGGATTTGGAGCATGGAGACGATTATCTCGGGATTGCAAGATAACCAAACAAAACTTTTAGTGGATTTCTACTTATTTTATTAAATATCATCTCCACCAAACAGGACAAGCTTGCATGTGTTATAGTTTTGGAGAAAAATGTGTTCATTTCATGTATGCGCAAAATGCCTTTGAAATGGCTTTAAAATGGATTTGGAGCATGGAGACGATTATCTCGGGATTGCAAGATAACCAAACAAAACTTTTAGTGGATTTCTACTTATTTTATTAAATATCATCTCCACCAAACAGGACAAGCTTGCATCTGTTATAGTTTTGGAGAAAAATGTGTTCATTTCATGTATGCGCGAAATGCCTTAAAAATGGCTTTAAAATGGATTTGGAGCATGGAGACGATTATCTCGGGATTGCAAGATAACCAAACAAAACTTTTAGTGGATTTCTACTTATTTTATTAAATATCATCTCCACCAAACAGGACAAGCTTGCATCTGTTATAGTTTTGGAGAAAAATGTGTTCATTTCATGTATGCGCGAAATGCCTTAAAAATGGCTTTAAAATGGATTTGGAGCATGGAGACGATTATCTCGGGATTGCAAGATAACCAAACAAAACTTTTAGTGGATTTCTACTTATTTTATTAAATATCATCTCCACCAAACAGGACAAGCTTGCATCTGTTATAGTTTTGGAGAAAAATGTGTTCATTTCATGTATGCGCGAAATGCCTTAAAAATGGCTTTAAAATGGATTTGGAGCATGGAGACGATTATCTCGGGATTGCAAGATAACCAAACAAAACTTTTAGTGGATTTCTACTTATTTTATTAAATATCATCTCCACCAAACAGGACAAGCTTGCATGTGTTATAGTTTTGGAGAAAAATGTGTTCATTTCATGTATGCGCAAAATGCCTTTGAAATGGCTTTAAAATGGATTTGGAGCATGGAGACGATTATCTCAGGATGGCAATATAAACAAACGAAACTTTTAGTAGATTTCTACTTATTTTATTAAACATTATCTCCACCAAACAGGACAAGCTTGCATCTGTTATAGTTTTGGAGAAAAATGTGTTCATTTCATGTATGCGCGAAATGCCTTAAAAATGGCTTTAAAATGGATTTGGAGCATGGAGACGATTATCTCGGGATTGCAAGATAACCAAACAAAACTTTTAGTGGATTTCTACTTATTTTATTAAATATCATCTCCACCAAACAGGACAAGCTTGCATGTGTTATAGTTTTGGAGAAAAATGTGTTCATTTCATGTATGCGCAAAATGCCTTTGAAATGGCTTTAAAATGGATTTGGAGCATGGAGACGATTATCTCAGGATGGCAATATAAACAAACGAAACTTTTAGTAGATTTCTACTTATTTTATTAAATATTATCTCCACCAAACAGGACAAGCTTGCATCTGTTATAGTTTTGGAGAAAAATGTGTTCATTTCATGTATGCGCGAAATGCCTTAAAAATGGCTTTAAAATGGATTTGGAGCATGGAGACGATTATCTCGGGATTGCAAGATAACCAAACAAAACTTTTAGTGGATTTCTACTTATTTTATTAAATATCATCTCCACCAAACAGGACAAGCTTGCATCTGTTATAGTTTTGGAGAAAAATGTGTTCATTTCATGTATGCGCGAAATGCCTTAAAAATGGCTTTAAAATGGATTTGGAGCATGGAGACGATTATCTCGGGATTGCAAGATAACCAAACAAAACTTTTAGTGGATTTCTACTTATTTTATTAAATATCATCTCCACCAAACAGGACAAGCTTGCATCTGTTATAGTTTTGGAGAAAAATGTGTTCATTTCATGTATGCGCGAAATGCCTTAAAAATGGCTTTAAAATGGATTTGGAGCATGGAGACGATTATCTCGGGATTGCAAGATAACCAAACAAAACTTTTAGTGGATTTCTACTTATTTTATTAAATATCATCTCCACCAAACAGGACAAGCTTGCATCTGTTATAGTTTTGGAGAAAAATGTGTTCATTTCATGTATGCGCGAAATGCCTTAAAAATGGCTTTAAAATGGATTTGGAGCATGGAGACGATTATCTCGGGATTGCAAGATAACCAAACAAAACTTTTAGTGGATTTCTACTTATTTTATTAAATATCATCTCCACCAAACAGGACAAGCTTGCATGTGTTATAGTTTTGGAGAAAAATGTGTTCATTTCATGTATGCGCAAAATGCCTTTGAAATGGCTTTAAAATGGATTTGGAGCATGGAGACGATTATCTCAGGATGGCAATATAAACAAACGAAACTTTTAGTGGATTTCTACTTATTTTATTAAATATCATCTCCACCAAACAGGACAAGCTTGCATCTGTTATAGTTTTGGAGAAAAATGTGTTCATTTCATGTATGCGCAAAATGCCTTTGAAATGGCTTTAAAATGGATTTGGAGCATGGAGACGATTATCTCAGGATGGCAATATAAACAAACGAAACTTTTAGTAGATTTCTACTTATTTTATTAAATATTATCTCCACCAAACAGGACAAGCTTGCATCTGTTATAGTTTTGGAGAAAAATGTGTTCATTTCATGTATGCGCGAAATGCCTTAAAAATGGCTTTAAAATGGATTTGGAGCATGGAGACGATTATCTCGGGATTGCAAGATAACCAAACAAAACTTTTAGTGGATTTCTACTTATTTTATTAAATATCATCTCCACCAAACAGGACAAGCTTGCATGTGTTATAGTTTTGGAGAAAAATGTGTTCATTTCATGTATGCGCAAAATGCCTTTGAAATGGCTTTAAAATGGATTTGGAGCATGGAGACGATTATCTCAGGATGGCAATATAAACAAACGAAACTTTTAGTAGATTTCTACTTATTTTATTAAATATTATCTCCACCAAACAGGACAAGCTTGCATCTGTTATAGTTTTGGAGAAAAATGTGTTCATTTCATGTATGCGCGAAATGCCTTAAAAATGGCTTTAAAATGGATTTGGAGCATGGAGACGATTATCTCGGGATTGCAAGATAACCAAACAAAACTTTTAGTGGATTTCTACTTATTTTATTAAATATCATCTCCACCAAACAGGACAAGCTTGCATGTGTTATAGTTTTGGAGAAAAATGTGTTCATTTCATGTATGCGCGAAATGCCTTAAAAATGGCTTTAAAATGGATTTGGAGCATGGAGACGATTGTCTCGGGATTGCAATATAACCAAACAAAACTTTTAGTGGATTTCTACTTATTTTATTAAATATCATCTCCACCAAACAGGACAAGCTTGCATCTGTTATAGTTTTGGAGAAAAATGTGTTCATTTCATGTATGCGCGAAATGCCTTAAAAATGGCTTTAAAATGGATTTGGAGCATGGAGACGATTATCTCGGGATTGCAAGATAACCAAACAAAACTTTTAGTGGATTTCTACTTATTTTATTAAATATCATCTCCACCAAACAGGACAAGCTTGCATCTGTTATAGTTTTGAAGAAAAATGTGTTCATTTCATGTATGCGCGAAATGCCTTAAAAATGGCTTTAAAATGGATTTGGAGCATGGAGACGATTATCTCGGGATTGCAAGATAACCAAACAAAACTTTTAGTGGATTTCTACTTATTTTATTAAATATCATCTCCACCAAACAGGACAAGCTTGCATCTGTTATAGTTTTGGAGAAAAATGTGTTCATTTCATGTATGCGCGAAATGCCTTAAAAATGGCTTTAAAATGGATTTGGAGCATGGAGACGATTATCTCGGGATTGCAAGATAACCAAACAAAACTTTTAGTGGATTTCTACTTATTTTATTAAATATCATCTCCACCAAACAGGACAAGCTTGCATCTGTTATAGTTTTGGAGAAAAATGTGTTCATTTCATGTATGCGCGAAATGCCTTAAAAATGGCTTTAAAATGGATTTGGAGCATGGAGACGATTATCTCGGGATTGCAAGATAACCAAACAAAACTTTTAGTGGATTTCTACTTATTTTATTAAATATCATCTCCACCAAACAGGACAAGCTTGCATCTGTTATAGTTTTGGAGAAAAATGTGTTCATTTCATGTATGCGCGAAATGCCTTAAAAATGGCTTTAAAATGGATTTGGAGCATGGAGACGATTATCTCGGGATTGCAAGATAACCAAACAAAACTTTTAGTGGATTTCTACTTATTTTATTAAATATCATCTCCACCAAACAGGACAAGCTTGCATCTGTTATAGTTTTGGAGAAAAATGTGTTCATTTCATGTATGCGCGAAATGCCTTAAAAATGGCTTTAAAATGGATTTGGAGCATGGAGACGATTATCTCGGGATTGCAAGATAACCAAACAAAACTTTTAGTGGATTTCTACTTATTTTATTAAATATCATCTCCACCAAACAGGACAAGCTTGCATGTGTTATAGTTTTGGAGAAAAATGTGTTCATTTCATGTATGCGCAAAATGCCTTTGAAATGGCTTTAAAATGGATTTGGAGCATGGAGACGATTATCTCGGGATGGCAATATAAACAAACGAAACTTTTACTAGATTTCTACTTATTTTATTAAATATTATCTCCACCAAACAGGACAAGCTTGCATCTGTTATAGTTTTGGAGAAAAATGTGTTCATTTCATGTATGCGCGAAATGCCTTAAAAATGGCTTTAAAATGGATTTGGAGCATGGAGACGATTATCTCGGGATTGCAAGATAAACAAACGAAACTTTTAGTAGATTTCTACTTATTTTATTAAATATTATCTCCACCAAACAGGACAAGCTTGCATCTGTTATAGTTTTGGAGAAAAATGTGTTCATTTCATGTATGCGCGAAATGCCTTAAAAATGGCTTTAAAATGGATTTGGAGCATGGAGACGATTATCTCGGGATTGCAAGATAACCAAACAAAACTTTTAGTGGATTTCTACTTATTTTATTAAATATCATCTCCACCAAACAGGACAAGCTTGCATCTGTTATAGTTTTGGAGAAAAATGTGTTCATTTCATGTATGCGCGAAATGCCTTAAAAATGGCTTTAAAATGGATTTGGAGCATGGAGACGATTATCTCGGGATTGCAAGATAACCAAACAAAACTTTTAGTGGATTTCTACTTATTTTATTAAATATCATCTCCACCAAACAGGACAAGCTTGCATCTGTTATAGTTTTGGAGAAAAATGTGTTCATTTCATGTATGCGCGAAATGCCTTAAAAATGGCTTTAAAATGGATTTGGAGCATGGAGACGATTATCTCGGGATTGCAAGATAACCAAACAAAACTTTTAGTGGATTTCTACTTATTTTATTAAATATCATCTCCACCAAACAGGACAAGCTTGCATCTGTTATAGTTTTGGAGAAAAATGTGTTCATTTCATGTATGCGCGAAATGCCTTAAAAATGGCTTTAAAATGGATTTGGAGCATGGAGACGATTATCTCGGGATTGCAAGATAACCAAACAAAACTTTTAGTGGATTTCTACTTATTTTATTAAATATCATCTCCACCAAACAGGACAAGCTTGCATGTGTTATAGTTTTGGAGAAAAATGTGTTCATTTCATGTATGCGCAAAATGCCTTTGAAATGGCTTTAAAATGGATTTGGAGCATGGAGACGATTATCTCAGGATGGCAATATAAACAAACGAAACTTTTAGTAGATTTCTACTTATTTTATTAAATATTATCTCCACCAAACAGGACAAGCTTGCATCTGTTATAGTTTTGGAGAAAAATGTGTTCATTTCATGTATGCGCGAAATGCCTTAAAAATGGCTTTAAAATGGATTTGGAGCATGGAGACGATTATCTCGGGATTGCAAGATAACCAAACAAAACTTTTAGTGGATTTCTACTTATTTTATTAAATATCATCTCCACCAAACAGGACAAGCTTGCATGTGTTATAGTTTTGGAGAAAAATGTGTTCATTTCATGTATGCGCAAAATGCCTTTGAAATGGCTTTAAAATGGATTTGGAGCATGGAGACGATTATCTCAGGATGGCAATATAAACAAACGAAACTTTTAGTAGATTTCTACTTATTTTATTAAATATTATCTCCACCAAACAGGACAAGCTTGCATCTGTTATAGTTTTGGAGAAAAATGTGTTCATTTCATGTATGCGCGAAATGCCTTAAAAATGGCTTTAAAATGGATTTGGAGCATGGAGACGATTATCTCGGGATTGCAAGATAACCAAACAAAACTTTTAGTGGATTTCTACTTATTTTATTAAATATCATCTCCACCAAACAGGACAAGCTTGCATCTGTTATAGTTTTGGAGAAAAATGTGTTCATTTCATGTATGCGCGAAATGCCTTAAAAATGGCTTTAAAATGGATTTGGAGCATGGAGACGATTGTCTCGGGATTGCAATATAACCAAACAAAACTTTTAGTGGATTTCTACTTATTTTATTAAATATCATCTCCACCAAACAGGACAAGCTTGCATCTGTTATAGTTTTGGAGAAAAATGTGTTCATTTCATGTATGCGCGAAATGCCTTAAAAATGGCTTTAAAATGGATTTGGAGCATGGAGACGATTATCTCGGGATTGCAAGATAACCAAACAAAACTTTTAGTGGATTTCTACTTATTTTATTAAATATCATCTCCACCAAACAGGACAAGCTTGCATCTGTTATAGTTTTGAAGAAAAATGTGTTCATTTCATGTATGCGCGAAATGCCTTAAAAATGGCTTTAAAATGGATTTGGAGCATGGAGACGATTATCTCGGGATTGCAAGATAACCAAACAAAACTTTTAGTGGATTTCTACTTATTTTATTAAATATCATCTCCACCAAACAGGACAAGCTTGCATCTGTTATAGTTTTGGAGAAAAATGTGTTCATTTCATGTATGCGCGAAATGCCTTAAAAATGGCTTTAAAATGGATTTGGAGCATGGAGACGATTATCTCGGGATTGCAAGATAACCAAACAAAACTTTTAGTGGATTTCTACTTATTTTATTAAATATCATCTCCACCAAACAGGACAAGCTTGCATGTGTTATAGTTTTGGAGAAAAATGTGTTCATTTCATGTATGCGCAAAATGCCTTTGAAATAGCTTTAAAATGGATTTGGAGCATGGAGACGATTATCTCGGGATTGCAAGATAACCAAACAAAACTTTTAGTGGATTTCTACTTATTTTATTAAATATCATCTCCACCAAACAGGACAAGCTTGCATCTGTTATAGTTTTGGAGAAAAATGTGTTCATTTCATGTATGCGCGAAATGCCTTAAAAATGGCTTTAAAATGGATTTGGAGCATGGAGACGATTATCTCGGGATTGCAAGATAACCAAACAAAACTTTTAGTGGATTTCTACTTATTTTATTAAATATCATCTCCACCAAACAGGACAAGCTTGCATCTGTTATAGTTTTGGAGAAAAATGTGTTCATTTCATGTATGCGCGAAATGCCTTAAAAATGGCTTTAAAATGGATTTGGAGCATGGAGACGATTATCTCGGGATTGCAAGATAACCAAACAAAACTTTTAGTGGATTTCTACTTATTTTATTAAATATCATCTCCACCAAACAGGACAAGCTTGCATGTGTTATAGTTTTGGAGAAAAATGTGTTCATTTCATGTATGCGCAAAATGCCTTTGAAATGGCTTTAAAATGGATTTGGAGCATGGAGACGATTATCTCAGGATGGCAATATAAACAAACGAAACTTTTACTAGATTTCTACTTATTTTATTAAATATTATCTCCACCAAACAGGACAAGCTTGCATCTGTTATAGTTTTGGAGAAAAATGTGTTCATTTCATGTATGCGCGAAATGCCTTAAAAATGGCTTTAAAATGGATTTGGAGCATGGAGACGATTATCTCGGGATTGCAAGATAACCAAACAAAACTTTTAGTGGATTTCTACTTATTTTATTAAATATCATCTCCACCAAACAGGACAAGCTTGCATGTGTTATAGTTTTGGAGAAAAATGTGTTCATTTCATGTATGCGCAAAATGCCTTTGAAATGGCTTTAAAATGGATTTGGAGCATGGAGACGATTATCTCGGGATTGCAAGATAACCAAACAAAACTTTTAGTGGATTTCTACTTATTTTATTAAATATCATCTCCACCAAACAGGACAAGCTTGCATCTGTTATAGTTTTGGAGAAAAATGTGTTCATTTCATGTATGCGCGAAATGCCTTAAAAATGGCTTTAAAATGGATTTGGAGCATGGAGACGATTATCTCGGGATTGCAAGATAACCAAACAAAACTTTTAGTGGATTTCTACTTATTTTATTAAATATCATCTCCACCAAACAGGACAAGCTTGCATCTGTTATAGTTTTGGAGAAAAATGTGTTCATTTCATGTATGCGCGAAATGCCTTAAAAATGGCTTTAAAATGGATTTGGAGCATGGAGACGATTATCTCGGGATTGCAAGATAACCAAACAAAACTTTTAGTGGATTTCTACTTATTTTATTAAATATCATCTCCACCAAACAGGACAAGCTTGCATCTGTTATAGTTTTGGAGAAAAATGTGTTCATTTCATGTATGCGCGAAATGCCTTAAAAATGGCTTTAAAATGGATTTGGAGCATGGAGACGATTATCTCGGGATTGCAAGATAACCAAACAAAACTTTTAGTGGATTTCTACTTATTTTATTAAATATCATCTCCACCAAACAGGACAAGCTTGCATGTGTTATAGTTTTGGAGAAAAATGTGTTCATTTCATGTATGCGCAAAATGCCTTTGAAATGGCTTTAAAATGGATTTGGAGCATGGAGACGATTATCTCAGGATGGCAATATAAACAAACGAAACTTTTAGTAGATTTCTACTTATTTTATTAAATATTATCTCCACCAAACAGGACAAGCTTGCATCTGTTATAGTTTTGGAGAAAAATGTGTTCATTTCATGTATGCGCGAAATGCCTTAAAAATGGCTTTAAAATGGATTTGGAGCATGGAGACGATTATCTCGGGATTGCAAGATAACCAAACAAAACTTTTAGTGGATTTCTACTTATTTTATTAAATATCATCTCCACCAAACAGGACAAGCTTGCATCTGTTATAGTTTTGGAGAAAAATGTGTTCATTTCATGTATGCGCGAAATGCCTTAAAAATGGCTTTAAAATGGATTTGGAGCATGGAGACGATTATCTCGGGATTGCAAGATAACCAAACAAAACTTTTAGTGGATTTCTACTTATTTTATTAAATATCATCTCCACCAAACAGGACAAGCTTGCATCTGTTATAGTTTTGGAGAAAAATGTGTTCATTTCATGTATGCGCGAAATGCCTTAAAAATGGCTTTAAAATGGATTTGGAGCATGGAGACGATTATCTCGGGATTGCAAGATAACCAAACAAAACTTTTAGTGGATTTCTACTTATTTTATTAAATATCATCTCCACCAAACAGGACAAGCTTGCATCTGTTATAGTTTTGGAGAAAAATGTGTTCATTTCATGTATGCGCGAAATGCCTTAAAAATGGCTTTAAAATGGATTTGGAGCATGGAGACGATTATCTCGGGATTGCAAGATAACCAAACAAAACTTTTAGTGGATTTCTACTTATTTTATTAAATATCATCTCCACCAAACAGGACAAGCTTGCATCTGTTATAGTTTTGGAGAAAAATGTGTTCATTTCATGTATGCGCGAAATGCCTTAAAAATGGCTTTAAAATGGATTTGGAGCATGGAGACGATTATCTCGGGATTGCAATATAACCAAACAAAACTTTTAGTGGATTTCTACTTATTTTATTAAATATCATCTCCACCAAACAGGACAAGCTTGCATCTGTTATAGTTTTGGAGAAAAATGTGTTCATTTCATGTATGCGCGAAATGCCTTAAAAATGGCTTTAAAATGGATTTGGAGCATGGAGACGATTATCTCGGGATTGCAAGACAACCAAACAAAACTTTTAGTGGATTTCTACTTATTTTATTAAATATCATCTCCACCAAACAGGACAAGCTTGCATCTGTTATAGTTTTGGAGAAAAATGTGTTCATTTCATGTATGCGCGAAATGCCTTAAAAATGGCTTTAAAATGGATTTGGAGCATGGAGACGATTATCTCGGGATTGCAAGATAACCAAACAAAACTTTTAGTGGATTTCTACTTATTTTATTAAATATCATCTCCACCAAACAGGACAAGCTTGCATCTGTTATAGTTTTGGAGAAAAATGTGTTCATTTCATGTATGCGCGAAATGCCTTAAAAATGGCTTTAAAATGGATTTGGAGCATGGAGACGATTATCTCGGGATTGCAATATAACCAAACAAAACTTTTAGTGGATTTCTACTTATTTTATTAAATATCATCTCCACCAAACAGGACAAGCTGGCATCTGTTATAGTTTTGGAGAAAAATGTGTTCATTTCATGTATGCGCGAAATGCCTTAAAAATGGCTTTAAAATGGATTTGGAGCATGGAGACGATTATCTCGGGATTGCAAGATAACCAAACAAAACTTTTAGTGGATTTCTACTTATTTTATTAAATATCATCTCCACCAAACAGGACAAGCTTGCATCTGTTATAGTTTTGGAGAAAAATGTGTTCATTTCATGTATGCGCGAAATGCCTTAAAAATGGCTTTAAAATGGATTTGGAGCATGGAGACGATTATCTCGGGATTGCAAGATAACCAAACAAAACTTTTAGTGGATTTCTACTTATTTTATTAAATATCATCTCCACCAAACAGGACAAGCTTGCATCTGTTATAGTTTTGGAGAAAAATGTGTTCATTTCATGTATGCGCGAAATGCCTTAAAAATGGCTTTAAAATGGATTTGGAGCATGGAGACGATTATCTCGGGATTGCAAGATAACCAAACAAAACTTTTAGTGGATTTCTACTTATTTTATTAAATATCATCTCCACCAAACAGGACAAGCTTGCATCTGTTATAGTTTTGGAGAAAAATGTGTTCATTTCATGTATGCGCGAAATGCCTTAAAAATGGCTTTAAAATGGATTTGGAGCATGGAGACGATTATCTCGGGATTGCAAGATAACCAAACAAAACTTTTAGTGGATTTCTACTTATTTTATTAAATATCATCTCCACCAAACAGGACAAGCTTGCATGTGTTATAGTTTTGGAGAAAAATGTGTTCATTTCATGTATGCGCAAAATGCCTTTGAAATGGCTTTAAAATGGATTTGGAGCATGGAGACGATTATCTCAGGATGGCAATATAAACAAACGAAACTTTTAGTAGATTTCTACTTATTTTATTAAATATTATCTCCACCAAACAGGACAAGCTTGCATCTGTTATAGTTTTGGAGAAAAATGTGTTCATTTCATGTATGCGCGAAATGCCTTAAAAATGGCTTTAAAATGGATTTGGAGCATGGAGACGATTATCTCGGGATTGCAAGATAACCAAACAAAACTTTTAGTGGATTTCTACTTATTTTATTAAATATCATCTCCACCAAACAGGACAAGCTTGCATCTGTTATAGTTTTGGAGAAAAATGTGTTCATTTCATGTATGCGCGAAATGCCTTAAAAATGGCTTTAAAATGGATTTGGAGCATGGAGACGATTATCTCGGGATTGCAAGATAACCAAACAAAACTTTTAGTGGATTTCTACTTATTTTATTAAATATCATCTCCACCAAACAGGACAAGCTTGCATCTGTTATAGTTTTGGAGAAAAATGTGTTCATTTCATGTATGCGCGAAATGCCTTAAAAATGGCTTTAAAATGGATTTGGAGCATGGAGACGATTATCTCGGGATTGCAATATAACCAAACAAAACTTTTAGTGGATTTCTACTTATTTTATTAAATATCATCTCCACCAAACAGGACAAGCTTGCATCTGTTATAGTTTTGGAGAAAAATGTGTTCATTTCATGTATGCGCGAAATGCCTTAAAAATGGCTTTAAAATGGATTTGGAGCATGGAGACGATTATCTCGGGATTGCAAGATAACCAAACAAAACTTTTAGTGGATTTCTACTTATTTTATTAAATATCATCTCCACCAAACAGGACAAGCTTGCATCTGTTATAGTTTTGGAGAAAAATGTGTTCATTTCATGTATGCGCGAAATGCCTTAAAAATGGCTTTAAAATGGATTTGGAGCATGGAGACGATTATCTCGGGATTGCAAGATAACCAAACAAAACTTTTAGTGGATTTCTACTTATTTTATTAAATATCATCTCCACCAAACAGGACAAGCTTGCATCTGTTATAGTTTTGGAGAAAAATGTGTTCATTTCATGTATGCGCGAAATGCCTTAAAAATGGCTTTAAAATGGATTTGGAGCATGGAGACGATTATCTCGGGATTGCAATATAACCAAACAAAACTTTTAGTGGATTTCTACTTATTTTATTAAATATCATCTCCACCAAACAGGACAAGCTTGCATCTGTTATAGTTTTGGAGAAAAATGTGTTCATTTCATGTATGCGCGAAATGCCTTAAAAATGGCTTTAAAATGGATTTGGAGCATGGAGACGATTATCTCG
The DNA here is from genome assembly GCF_048569485.1 of Anomaloglossus baeobatrachus. NCBI lineage: Eukaryota > Metazoa > Chordata > Amphibia > Anura > Aromobatidae > Anomaloglossus > Anomaloglossus baeobatrachus. Next base: position 31,966 of record NW_027445100.1, on the reverse strand, counting down.
GGATTGCAAGATAACCAAACAAAACTTTTAGTGGATTTCTACTTATTTTATTAAATATCATCTCCACCAAACAGGACAAGCTTGCATCTGTTATAGTTTTGGAGAAAAATGTGTTCATTTCATGTATGCGCGAAATGCCTTAAAAATGGCTTTAAAATGGATTTGGAGCATGGAGACGATTATCTCGGGATTGCAAGATAACCAAACAAAACTTTTAGTGGATTTCTACTTATTTTATTAAATATCATCTCCACCAAACAGGACAAGCTTGCATCTGTTATAGTTTTGGAGAAAAATGTGTTCATTTCATGTATGCGCGAAATGCCTTAAAAATGGCTTTAAAATGGATTTGGAGCATGGAGACGATTATCTCGGGATTGCAATATAACCAAACAAAACTTTTAGTGGATTTCTACTTATTTTATTAAATATCATCTCCACCAAACAGGACAAGCTTGCATGTGTTATAGTTTTGGAGAAAAATGTGTTCATTTCATGTATGCGCAAAATGCCTTTGAAATGGCTTTAAAATGGATTTGGAGCATGGAGACGATTATCTCGGGATTGCAAGATAACCAAACAAAACTTTTAGTGGATTTCTACTTATTTTATTAAATATCATATCCACCAAACAGGACAAGCTTGCATCTGTTATAGTTTTGGAGAAAAATGTGTTCATTTCATGTATGCGCGAAATGCCTTAAAAATGGCTTTAAAATGGATTTGGAGCATGGAGACGATTATCTCGGGATTGCAAGATAACCAAACAAAACTTTTAGTGGATTTCTACTTATTTTATTAAATATCATCTCCACCAAACAGGACAAGCTTGCATCTGTTATAGTTTTGGAGAAAAATGTGTTCATTTCATGTATGCGCGAAATGCCTTAAAAATGGCTTTAAAATGGATTTGGAGCATGGAGACGATTATCTCGGGATTGCAGGATAACCAAACAAAACTTTTAGTGGATTTCTACTTATTTTATTAAATATCATCTCCACCAAACAGGACAAGCTTGCATCTGTTATAGTTTTGGAGAAAAATGTGTTCATTTCATGTATGCGCGAAATGCCTTAAAAATGGCTTTAAAATGGATTTGGAGCATGGAGACGATTATCTCGGGATAGCAAGATAACCAAACAAAACTTTTAGTGGATTTCTACTTATTTTATTAAATATCATCTCCACCAAACAGGACAAGCTTGCATGTGTTATAGTTTTGGAGAAAAATGTGTTCATTTCATGTATGCGCAAAATGCCTTTGAAATGGCTTTAAAATGGATTTGGAGCATGGAGACGATTATCTCGGGATTGCAAGATAACCAAACAAAACTTTTAGTGGATTTCTACTTATTTTATTAAATATCATCTCCACCAAACAGGACAAGCTTGCATCTGTTATAGTTTTGGAGAAAAATGTGTTCATTTCATGTATGCGCGAAATGCCTTAAAAATGACTTTAAAATGGATTTGGAGCATGGAGACGATTATCTAGGGATTGCAAAATAACCAAACAAAACTTTTAGTGGATTTCTACTTATTTTATTAAATATCATCTCCACCAAACAGGACAAGCTTGCATCTGTTATAGTTTTGGAGAAAAATGTGTTCATTTCATGTATGCGCGAAATGCCTTAAAAATGGCTTTAAAATGGATTTGGAGCATGGAGACGATTATCTCGGGATTGCAAGATAACCAAACAAAACTTTTAGTGGATTTCTACTTATTTTATTAAATATTATCTCCACCAAACAGGACAAGCTTGCATCTGTTATAGTTTTGGAGAAAAATGTGTTCATTTCATGTATGCGCGAAATGCCTTAAAAATGGCTTTAAAATGGATTTGGAGCATGGAGACGATTATCTCGGGATTGCAAGATAACCAAACAAAACTTTTAGTGGATTTCTACTTATTTTATTAAATATCATCTCCACCAAACAGGACAAGCTTGCATCTGTTATAGTTTTGGAGAAAAATGTGTTCATTTCATGTATGCGTGAAATGCCTTAAAAATGGCTTTAAAATGGATTTGGAGCATGGAGACTATTATCTCGGGATTGCAAGATAACCAAACAAAACTTTTAGTGGATTTCTACTTATTTTATTAAATATCATCTCCACCAAACAGGACAAGCTTGCATCTGTTATAGTTTTGGAGAAAAATGTGTTCATTTCATGTATGCGCGAAATGCCTTAAAAATGGCTTTAAAATGGATTTGGAGCATGGAGACGATTATCTCGGGATTGCAAGATAACCAAACAAAACTTTTAGTGGATTTCTACTTATTTTATTAAATATCATCTCCACCAAACAGGACAAGCTTGCATCTGTTATAGTTTTGGAGAAAAATGTGTTCATTTCATGTATGCGCGAAATGCCTTAAAAATGGCTTTAAAATGGATTTGGAGCATGGAGACGATTATCTCGGGATTGCAAGATAACCAAACAAAACTTTTACTGGATTTCTACTTATTTTATTAAATATCATCTCCACCAAACAGGACAAGCTTGCATCTGTTATAGTTTTGGAGAAAAATGTGTTCATTTCATGTATGCGCGAAATGCCTTAAAAATGGCTTTAAAATGGATTTGGAGCATGGAGACGATTATCTCGGGATTGCAATATAACCAAACAAAACTTTTAGTGGATTTCTACTTATTTTATTAAATATCATCTCCACCAAACAGGACAAGCTTGCATCTGTTATAGTTTTGGAGAAAAATGTGTTCATTTCATGTATGCGCGAAATGCCTTAAAAATGGCTTTAAAATGGATTTGGAGCATGGAGACGATTATCTCGGGATTGCAAGATAACCAAACAAAACTTTTAGTGGATTTCTACTTATTTTATTAAATATCATCTCCACCAAACAGGACAAGCTTGCATCTGTTATAGTTTTGGAGAAAAATGTGTTCATTTCATGTATGCGCGAAATGCCTTAAAAATGGCTTTAAAATGGATTTGGAGCATGGAGACGATTATCTCGGGATTGCAAGATAACCAAACAAAACTTTTAGTGGATTTCTACTTATTTTATTAAATATCATCTCCACCAAACAGGACAAGCTTGCATCTGTTATAGTTTTGGAGAAAAATGTGTTCATTTCATGTATGCGCGAAATGCCTTAAAAATGGCTTTAAAATGGATTTGGAGCATGGAGACGATTATCTCGGGATTGCAAGATAACCAAACAAAACTTTTAGTGGATTTCTACTTATTTTATTAAATATCATCTCCACCAAACAGGACAAGCTTGCATCTGTTATAGTTTTGGAGAAAAATGTGTTCATTTCATGTATGCGCGAAATGCCTTAAAAATGGCTTTAAAATGGATTTGGAGCATGGAGACTATTATCTCGGGATTGCAAGATAACCAAACAAAACTTTTAGTGGATTTCTACTTATTTTTATTAAATATCATCTCCACCAAACAGGACAAGCTTGCATCTGTTATAGTTTTGGAGAAAAATGTGTTCATTTCATGTATGCGCGAAATGCCTTAAAAATGGCTTTAAAATGGATTTGGAGCATGGAGACGATTATCTCGGGATTGCAAGATAACCAAACAAAACTTTTAGTGGATTTCTACTTATTTTATTAAATATCATCTCCACCAAACAGGACAAGCTTGCATCTGTTATAGTTTTGGAGAAAAATGTGTTCATTTCATGTATGCGCGAAATGCCTTAAAAATGGCTTTAAAATGGATTTGGAGCATGGAGACGATTATCTCGGGATTGCAAGATAACCAAACAAAACTTTTACTGGATTTCTACTTATTTTATTAAATATCATCTCCACCAAACAGGACAAGCTTGCATCTGTTATAGTTTTGGAGAAAAATGTGTTCATTTCATGTATGCGCGAAATGCCTTAAAAATGGCTTTAAAATGGATTTGGAGCATGGAGACGATTATCTCGGGATTGCAATATAACCAAACAAAACTTTTAGTGTATTTCTACTTATTTTATTAAATATCATCTCCACCAAACAGGACAAGCTTGCATCTGTTATAGTTTTGGAGAAAAATGTGTTCATTTCATGTATGCGCGAAATGCCTTAAAAATGGCTTTAAAATGGATTTGGAGCATGGAGACGATTATCTCGGGATTGCAAGATAACCAAACAAAACTTTTAGTGGATTTCTACTTATTTTATTAAATATCATCTCCACCAAACAGGACAAGCTTGCATCTGTTATAGTTTTGGAGAAAAATGTGTTCATTTCATGTATGCGCGAAATGCCTTAAAAATGGCTTTAAAATGGATTTGGAGCATGGAGACGATTATCTCGGGATTGCAAGATAACCAAACAAAACTTTTAGTGGATTTCTACTTATTTTATTAAATATCATCTCCACCAAACAGGACAAGCTTGCATCTGTTATAGTTTTGGAGAAAAATGTGTTCATTTCATGTATGCGCGAAATGCCTTAAAAATGGCTTTAAAATGGATTTGGAGCATGGAGACGATTATCTCGGGATTGCAATATAACCAAACAAAACTTTTAGTGGATTTCTACTTATTTTATTAAATATCATCTCCACCAAACAGGACAAGCTTGCATGTGTTATAGTTTTGGAGAAAAATGTGTTCATTTCATGTATGCGCAAAATGCCTTTGAAATGGCTTTAAAATGGATTTGGAGCATGGAGACGATTATCTCGGGATTGCAAGATAACCAAACAAAACTTTTAGTGGATTTCTACTTATTTTATTAAATATCATCTCCACCAAACAGGACAAGCTTGCATGTGTTATAGTTTTGGAGAAAAATGTGTTCATTTCATGTATGCGCGAAATGCCTTAAAAATGGCTTTAAAATGGATTTGGAGCATGGAGACGATTATCTCGGGATTGCAATATAACCAAACAAAACTTTTAGTGGATTTCTACTTATTTTATTAAATATCATCTCCACCAAACAGGACAAGCTTGCATCTGTTATAGTTTTGGAGAAAAATGTGTTCATTTCATGTATGCGCGAAATGCCTTAAAAATGGCTTTAAAATGGATTTGGAGCATGGAGACGATTATCTCGGGATTGCAAGATAACCAAACAAAACTTTTAGTGGATTTCTACTTATTTTATTAAATATCATCTCCACCAAACAGGACAAGCTTGCATGTGTTATAGTTTTGGAGAAAAATGTGTTAATTTCATGTATGCGCAAAATGCCTTTGAAATGGCTTTAAAATGGATTTGGAGCATGGAGACGATTATCTCGGGATTGCAAGATAACCAAACAAAACTTTTAGTGGATTTCTACTTATTTTATTAAATATCATCTCCACCAAACAGGACAAGCTTGCATCTGTTATAGTTTTGGAGAAAAATGTGTTCATTTCATGTATGCGCGAAATGCCTTAAAAATGGCTTTAAAATGGATTTGGAGCATGGAGACGATTATCTCGGGATTGCAAGATAACCAAACAAAACTTTTAGTGGATTTCTACTTTTTTTATTAAATATCTCCACCAAACAGGACAAGCTTGCATCTGTTATAGTTTTGGAGAAAAATGTGTTCATTTCATGTATGCGCGAAATGCCTTAAAAATGGCTTTAAAATGGATTTGGAGCATGGAGACGATTATCTCGGGATTGCAAGATAACCAAACTAAACTTTTAGTGGATTTCTACTTATTTTATTAAATATCATCTCCACCAAACAGGACAAGCTTGCATGTGTTATAGTTTTGGAGAAAAATGTGTTCATTTCATGTATGCGCAAAATGCCTTTGAAATGGCTTTAAAATGGATTTGGAGCATGGAGACGATTATCTCAGGATGGCAATATAAACAAACGAAACTTTTAGTAGATTTCTACTTATTTTATTAAATATTATCTCCACCAAACAGGACAAGCTTGCATCTGTTATAGTTTTGGAGAAAAATGTGTTCATTTCATGTATGCGCGAAATGCCTTAAAAATGGCTTTAAAATGGATTTGGTGCATGGAGACGATTATCTCGGGATTGCAAGATAACCAAACAAAACTTTTAGTGGATTTCTACTTATTTTATTAAATATCATCTCCACCAAACAGGACAAGCTTGCATCTGTTATAGTTTTGGAGAAAAATGTGTTCATTTCATGTATGCGCGAAATGCCTTAAAAATGGCTTTAAAATGGATTTGGAGCATGGAGACGATTATCTCGGGATTGCAAGATAACCAAACAAAACTTTTAGTGGATTTCTACGTATTTTATTAAATATCATCTCCACCAAACAGGACAAGCTTGCATCTGTTATAGTTTTGGAGAAAAATGTGTTCATTTCATGTATGCGCGAAATGCCTTAAAAATGGCTTTAAAATGGATTTGGAGCATGGAGACGATTATCTCGGGATTGCAAGATAACCAAACAAAACTTTTAGTGGATTTCTACTTATTTTATTAAATATCATCTCCACCAAACAGGACAAGCTTGCATCTGTTATAGTTTTGGAGAAAAATGTGTTCATTTCATGTATGCGCGAAATGCCTTAAAAATGGCTTTAAAATGGATTTGGAGCATGGAGACGATTATCTCGGGATTGCAAGATAACCAAACAAAACTTTTAGTGGATTTCTACTTATTTTATTAAATATCATCTCCACCAAACAGGACAAGCTTGCATCTGTTATAGTTTTGGAGAAAAATGTGTTCATTTCATGTATGCGCGAAATGCCTTAAAAATGGCTTTAAAATGGATTTGGAGCATGGAGATGATTATCTCGGGATTGCAAGATAACCAAACAAAACTTTTAGTGGATTTCTACTTATTTTTTTAAATATCATCTCCACCAAACAGGACAAGCTTGCATCTGTTATAGTTTTGGAGAAAAATGTGTTCATTTCATGTATGCGCGAAATGCCTTAAAAATGGCTTTAAAATGGATTTGGAGCATGGAGACGATTATCTCGGGATTGCAAGATAACCAAACAAAACTTTTAGTGGATTTCTACTTATTTTATTAAATATCATCTCCACCAAACAGGACAAGCTTGCATCTGTTATAGTTTTGGAGAAAAATGTGTTCATTTCATGTATGCGCGAAATGCCTTAAAAATGGCTTTAAAATGGATTTGGAGCATGGAGACGATTATCTCGGGATTGCAAGATAACCAAACAAAACTTTTGGTGGATTTCTACTTATTTTATTAAATATCATCTCCACCAAACAGGACAAGCTTGCATCTGTTATAGTTTTGGAGAAAAATGTGTTCATTTCATGTATGCGCGAAATGCCTTAAAAATGGCTTTAAAATGGATTTGGAGCATGGAGACGATTATCTCGGGATTGCAATATAACCAAAAAAAACTTTTAGTGGATTTCTACTTATTTTATTAAATATCATCTCCACCAAACAGGACAAGCTTGCATCTGTTATAGTTTTGAAGAAAAATGTGTTCATTTCATGTATGCGCGAAATGCCTTAAAAATGGCTTTAAAATGGATTTGGAGCATGGAGACGATTATCTCGGGATTGCAAGATAACCAAACAAAACTTTTAGTGGATTTCTACTTATTTTATTAAATATCATCTCCACCAAACAGGACAAGCTTGCATCTGTTATAGTTTTGGAGAAAAATTTGTTCATTTCATGTATGCACGAAATGCCTTAAAAATGGCTTTAAAATGGATTTGGAGCATGGAGACGATTATCTCGGGATTGCAAGATAACCAAACAAAACTTTTAGTGGATTTCTACTTATTTTATTAAATATCATCTCCACCAAACAGGACAAGCTTGCATCTGTTATAGTTTTGGAGAAAAATGTGTTCATTTCATGTATGCGCGAAATGCCTTAAAAATGGCTTTAAAATGGATTTGGAGCATGGAGACGATTATCTCGGGATTGCAAGATAACCAAACAAAACTTTTAGTGGATTTCTACTTATTTTATTAAATATCATCTCCACCAAACAGGACAAGCTTGCATGTGTTATAGTTTTGGAGAAAAATGTGTTCATTTCATGTATGCGCAAAATGCCTTTGAAATGGCTTTAAAATGGATTTGGAGCATGGAGACGATTATCTCGGGATTGCAAGATAACCAAACAAAACTTTTAGTGGATTTCTACTTATTTTATTAAATATCATCTCCACCAAACAGGACAAGCTTGCATCTGTTATAGTTTTGGAGAAAAATGTGTTCATTTCATGTATGCGCGAAATGCCTTAAAAATGACTTTAAAATGGATTTGGAGCATGGAGACGATTATCTCGGGATTGCAAGATAACCAAACAAAACTTTTACTGGATTTCTACTTATTTTATTAAATATCATCTCCACCAAACAGGACAAGCTTGCATCTGTTATAGTTTTGGAGAAAAATGTGTTCATTTCATGTATGCGCGAAATGCCTTAAAAATGGCTTTAAAATTGATTTGGAGCATGGAGACGATTATCTCAGGATGGCAATATAAACAAACGAAACTTTTAGTAGATTTCTACTTATTTTATTAAATATTATCTCCACCAAACAGGACAAGCTTGCATCTGTTATAGTTTTGGAGAAAAATGTGTTCATTTCATGTATGCGCGAAATGCCTTAAAAATGGCTTTAAAATGGATTTGGAGCATGGAGACGATTATCTCGGGATTGCAAGATAACCAAACAAAACTTTTAGTGGATTTCTACTTATTTTATTAAATATCATCTCCACCAAACAGGACAAGCTTGCATGTGTTATAGTTTTGGAGAAAAATGTGTTCATTTCATGTATGCGCAAAATGCCTTTGAAATGGCTTTAAAATGGATTTGGAGCATGGAGACGATTATCTCGGGATTGCAAGATAACCAAACAAAACTTTTAGTGGATTTCTACTTATTTTATTAAATATCATCTCCACCAAACAGGACAAGCTTGCATCTGTTATAGTTTTGGAGAAAATGTGTTCATTTCATGTATGCGCGAAATGCCTTAAAAATGGCTTTAAAATGGATTTGGAGCATGGAGACGATTATCTCGGGATTGCAAGATAACCAAACAAAACCTTTAGTGGATTTCTACTTATTTTATTAAATATCATCTCCACCGAACAGGACAAGCTTGCATCTATTATAGTTTTGGAGAAAAATGTGTTCATTTCATGTATGCGCGAAATGCCTTAAAAATGGCTTTAAAATGGATTTGGAGCATGGAGACGATTATCTCGGGATTGCAAGATAACCAAACAAAACTTTTAGTGGATTTCTACTTATTTTATTAAATATCATCTCCACCAAACAGGACAAGCTTGCATCTGTTATAGTTTTGGAGAAAAATGTGTTCATTTCATGTATGCGCGAAATGCCTTAAAAATGGCTTTAAAATGGATTTGGAGCATGGAGACGATTATCTCGGGATTGCAAGATAACCAAACAAAACTTTTAGTGGATTTCTACTTATTTTATTAAATATCATCTCCACCAAACAGGACAAGCTTGCATCTGTTATAGTTTTGGAGAAAAATGTGTTCATTTCATGTATGCGCAAAATGCCTTTGAAATGGCTTTAAAATGGATTTGGAGCATGGAGACGATTATCTCAGGATGGCAATATAAACAAACGAAACTTTTAGTAGATTTCTACTTATTTTATTAAATATTATCTCCACCAAACAGGACAAGCTTGCATCTGTTATAGTTTTGGAGAAAAATGTGTTCATTTCATGTATGCGCGAAATGCCTTAAAAATGGCTTTAAAATGGATTTGGAGCATGGAGACGATTATCTCGGGATTGCAAGATAACCAAACAAAACTTTTAGTGGATTTCTACTTATTTTATTAAATATCATCTCCACCAAACAGGACAAGCTTGCATCTGTTATAGTTTTGGAGAAAAATGTGTTCATTTCATGTATGCGCGAAATGCCTTAAAAATGGCTTTAAAATGGATTTGGAGCATGGAGACGATTATCTCGGGATTGCAAGATAACCAAACAAAACTTTTAGTGGATTTCTACTTATTTTATTAAATATCATCTCCACCAAACAGGACAAGCTTGCATCTGTTATAGTTTTGGAGAAAAATGTGTTCATTTCATGTATGCGCGAAATGCCTTAAAAATGGCTTTAAAATGGATTTGGAGCATGGAGACGATTATCTCGGGATTGCAAGATAACCAAACAAAACTTTTAGTGGATTTCTACTTATTTTATTAAATATCATCTCCACCAAACAGGACAAGCTTGCATCTGTTATAGTTTTGGAGAAAAATGTGTTCATTTCATGTATGCGCGAAATGCCTTAAAAATGGCTTTAAAATGGATTTGGAGCATGGAGACGATTATCTCGGGATTGCAAGATAACCAAACAAAACTTTTAGTGGATTTCTACTTATTTTATTAAATATCATCTCCACCAAACAGGACAAGCTTGCATCTGTTATAGTTTTGGAGAAAAATGTGTTCATTTCATGTATGCGCGAAATGCCTTAAAAATGGCTTTAAAATGGATTTGGAGCATGGAGACGATTATCTCGGGATTGCAAGATAACCAAACAAAACTTTTAGTGGATTTCTACTTATTTTATTAAATATCATCTCCACCAAACAGGACAAGCTTGCATCTGTTATAGTTTTGGAGAAAAATGTGTTCATTTCATGTATGCGCGAAATGCCTTACAAATGGCTTTAAAATGGATTTGGAGCATGGAGACGATTATCTCGGGATTGCAAGATAACCAAACAAAACTTTTAGTGGATTTCTACTTATTTTATTAAATATCATCTCCACCAAACAGGACAAGCTTGCATCTGTTATAGTTTTGGAGAAAAATGTGTTCATTTCATGTATGCGCGAAATGCCTTAAAAATGGCTTTAAAATGGATTTGGAGCATGGAGACGATTATCTCGGGATTGCAAGATAACCAAACAAAACTTTTAGTGGATTTCTACTTATTTTATTAAATATCATCTCCACCAAACAGGACAAGCTTGCATCTGTTATAGTTTTGGAGAAAAATGTGTTCATTTCATGTATGCGCGAAATGCCTTAAAAATGGCTTTAAAATGGATTTGGAGCATGGAGACGATTATCTCGGGATTGCAAGATAACCAAACAAAACTTTTAGTGGATTTCTACTTATTTTATTAAATATCATCTCCACCAAACAGGACAAGCTTGCATCTGTTATAGTTTTGGAGAAAAATGTGTTCATTTCATGTATGCGCGAAATGCCTTAAAAATGGCTTTAAAATGGATTTGGAGCATGGAGACGATTATCTCGGGATTGCAAGATAACCAAACAAAACTTTTAGTGGATTTCTACTTATTTTATTAAATATCATCTCCACCAAACAGGACAAGCTTGCATCTGTTATAGTTTTGGAGAAAAATGTGTTCATTTCATGTATGCGCGAAATGCCTTAAAAATGGCTTTAAAATGGATTTGGAGCATGGAGACGATTATCTCGGGATTGCAAGATAACCAAACAAAACTTTTAGTGGATTTCTACTTATTTTATTAAATATCATCTCCACCAAACAGGACAAGCTTGCATCTGTTATAGTTTTGGAGAAAAATGTGTTCATTTCATGTATGCGCGAAATGCCTTACAAATGGCTTTAAAATGGATTTGGAGCATGGAGACGATTATCTCGGGATTGCAAGATAACCAAACAAAACTTTTAGTGGATTTCTACTTATTTTATTAAATATCATCTCCACCAAACAGGACAAGCTTGCATCTGTTATAGTTTTGGAGAAAAATGTGTTCATTTCATGTATGCGCGAAATGCCTTAAAAATGGCTTTAAAATGGATTTGGAGCATGGAGACGATTATCTCGGGATTGCAAGATAACCAAACAAAACGTTTAGTGGATTTCTACTTATTTTATTAAATATCATCTCCACCAAACAGGACAAGCTTGCATCTGTTATAGTTTTGGAGAAAAATGTGTTCATTTCATGTATGCGCGAAATGCCTTAAAAATGGCTTTAAAATGGATTTGGAGCATGGAGACGATTATCTCGGGATTGCAAGATAACCAAACAAAACTTTTAGTGGATTTCTACTTATTTTATTAAATATCATCTCCACCAAACAGGACAAGCTTGCATCTGTTATAGTTTTGGAGAAAAATGTGTTCATTTCATGTATGCGCGAAATGCCTTAAAAATGGCTTTAAAATGGATTTGGAGCATGGAGACGATTATCTCGGGATTGCAAGATAACCAAACAAAACTTTTAGTGGATTTCTACTTATTTTATTAAATATCATCTCCACCAAACAGGACAAGCTTGCATCTGTTATAGTTTTGGAGAAAAATGTGTTCATTTCATGTATGCGCGAAATGCCTTAAAAATGGCTTTAAAATGGATTTGGAGCATGGAGACGATTATCTCAGGATTGCAAGATAACCAAACAAAACTTTTAGTGGATTTCTACTTATTTTATTAAATATCATCTCCACCAAACAGGACAAGCTTGCATCTGTTATAGTTTTGGAGAAAAATGTGTTCATTTCATGTATGCGCGAAATGCCTTAAAAATGGCTTTAAAATGGATTTGGAGCATGGAGACGATTATCTCGGGATTGCAAGATAACCAAACAAAACTTTTAGTGGATTTCTACTTATTTTATTAAATATCATCTCCACCAAACAGGACAAGCTTGCATCTGTTATAGTTTTGGAGAAAAATGTGTTCATTTCATGTATGCGCGAAATGCCTTAAAAATGGCTTTAAAATGGATTTGGAGCATGGAGACGATTATCTCGGGATTGCAAGATAACCAAACAAAACTTTTAGTGGATTTCTACTTATTTTATTAAATATCATCTCCACCAAACAGGACAAGCTTGCATCTGTTATAGTTTTGGAGAAAAATGTGTTCATTTCATGTATGCGCGAAATGCCTTAAAAATGGCTTTAAAATGGATTTGGAGCATGGAGACGATTATCTCGGGATTGCAAGATAACCAAACAAAACTTTTAGTGGATTTCTACTTATTTTATTAAATATCATCTCCACCAAACAGGACAAGCTTGCATCTGTTATAGTTTTGGAGAAAAATGTGTTCATTTCATGTATGCGCGAAATGCCTTAAAAATGGCTTTAAAATGGATTTGGAGCATGGAGACGATTATCTCGGGATTGCAAGATAACCAAACAAAACTTTTAGTGGATTTCTACTTATTTTATTAAATATCATCTCCACCAAACAGGACAAGCTTGCATCTGTTATAGTTTTGGAGAAAAATGTGTTCATTTCATGTATGCGCGAAATGCCTTAAAAATGGCTTTAAAATGGATTTGGAGCATGGAGACGATTATCTCGGGATTGCAAGATAACCAAACAAAACTTTTTGTGGATTTCTACTTATTTTATTAAATATCATCTCCACCAAACAGGACAAGCTTGCATCTGTTATAGTTTTGGAGAAAAATGTGTTCATTTCATGTATGCGCGAAATGCCTTAAAAATGGCTTTAAAATGGATTTGGAGCATGGAGACGATTATCTCGGGATTGCAAGATAACCAAACAAAACTTTTAGTGGATTTCTACTTATTTTATTAAATATCATCTCCACCAAACAGGACAAGCTTGCATCTGTTATAGTTTTGGAGAAAAATGTGTTCATTTCATGTATGCGCGAAATGCCTTAAAAATGGCTTTAAAATGGATTTGGAGCATGGAGACGATTATCTCGGGATTGCAAGATAACCAAACAAAACTTTTAGTGGATTTCTACTTATTTTATTAAATATCATCTCCACCAAACAGGACAAGCTTGCATCTGTTATAGTTTTGGAGAAAAATGTGTTCATTTCATGTATGCGCGAAATGCCTTAAAAATGGCTTTAAAATGGATTTGGAGCATGGAGACGATTATCTCGGGATTGCAAGATAACCAAACAAAACTTTTAGTGGATTTCTACTTATTTTATTAAATATCATCTCCACCAAACAGGACAAGCTTGCATCTGTTATAGTTTTGGAGAAAAATGTGTTCATTTCATGTATGCGCGAAATGCCTTAAAAATGGCTTTAAAATGGATTTGGAGCATGGAGACGATTATCTCGGGATTGCAAGATAACCAAACAAAACTTTTAGTGGATTTCTACTTATTTTATTAAATATCATCTCCACCAAACAGGACAAGCTTGCATCTGTTATAGTTTTGGAGAAAAATGTGTTCATTTCATGTATGCGCGAAATGCCTTAAAAATGGCTTTAAAATGGATTTGGAGCATGGAGACGATTATCTCGGGATTGCAAGATAACCAAACAAAACTTTTAGTGGATTTCTACTTATTTTATTAAATATCATCTCCACCAAACAGGACAAGCTTGCATCTGTTATAGTTTTGGAGAAAAATGTGTTCATTTCATGTATGCGCGAAATGCCTTAAAAATGGCTTTAAAATGGATTTGGAGCATGGAGACGATTATCTCGGGATTGCAAGATAACCAAACAAAACTTTTAGTGGATTTCTACTTATTTTATTAAATATCATCTCCACCAAACAGGACAAGCTTGCATCTGTTATAGTTTTGGAGAAAAATGTGTTCATTTCATGTATGCGCGAAATGCCTTAAAAATGGCTTTAAAATGGATTTGGAGCATGGAGACGATTATCTCGGGATTGCAAGATAACCAAACAAAACTTTTAGTGGATTTCTACTTATTTTATTAAATATCATCTCCACCAAACAGGACAAGCTTGCATCTGTTATAGTTTTGGAGAAAAATGTGTTCATTTCATGTATGCGCGAAATGCCTTAAAAATGGCTTTAAAATGGATTTGGAGCATGGAGACGATTATCTCGGGATTGCAAGATAACCAAACAAAACTTTTAGTGGATTTCTACTTATTTTATTAAATATCATCTCCACCAAACAGGACAAGCTTGCATCTGTTATAGTTTTGGAGAAAAATGTGTTCATTTCATGTATGCGCGAAATGCCTTAAAAATGGCTTTAAAATGGATTTGGAGCATGGAGACGATTATCTCAGGATTGCAAGATAACCAAACAAAACTTTTAGTGGATTTCTACTTATTTTATTAAATATCATCTCCACCAAACAGGACAAGCTTGCATCTGTTATAGTTTTGGAGAAAAATGTGTTCATTTCATGTATGCGCGAAATGCCTTAAAAATGGCTTTAAAATGGATTTGGAGCATGGAGACGATTATCTCGGGATTGCAAGATAACCAAACAAAACTTTTAGTGGATTTCTACTTATTTTATTAAATATCATCTCCACCAAACAGGACAAGCTTGCATCTGTTATAGTTTTGGAGAAAAATGTGTTCATTTCATGTATGCGCGAAATGCCTTAAAAATGGCTTTAAAATGGATTTGGAGCATGGAGACGATTATCTCGGGATTGCAAGATAACCAAACAAAACTTTTAGTGGATTTCTACTTATTTTATTAAATATCATCTCCACCAAACAGGACAAGCTTGCATCTGTTATAGTTTTGGAGAAAAATGTGTTCATTTCATGTATGCGCGAAATGCCTTAAAAATGGCTTTAAAATGGATTTGGAGCATGGAGACGATTATCTCGGGATTGCAAGATAACCAAACAAAACTTTTAGTGGATTTCTACTTATTTTATTAAATATCATCTCCACCAAACAGGACAAGCTTGCATCTGTTATAGTTTTGGAGAAAAATGTGTTCATTTCATGTATGCGCGAAATGCCTTAAAAATGGCTTTAAAATGGATTTGGAGCATGGAGACGATTATCTCGGGATTGCAAGATAACCAAACAAAACTTTTAGTGGATTTCTACTTATTTTATTAAATATCATCTCCACCAAACAGGACAAGCTTGCATCTGTTATAGTTTTGGAGAAAAATGTGTTCATTTCATGTATGCGCGAAATGCCTTAAAAATGGCTTTAAAATGGATTTGGAGCATGGAGACGATTATCTCAGGATTGCAAGATAACCAAACAAAACTTTTAGTGGATTTCTACTTATTTTATTAAATATCATCTCCACCAAACAGGACAAGCTTGCATCTGTTATAGTTTTGGAGAAAAATGTGTTCATTTCATGTATGCGCGAAATGCCTTAAAAATGGCTTTAAAATGGATTTGGAGCATGGAGACGATTATCTCGGGATTGCAAGATAACCAAACAAAACTTTTAGTGGATTTCTACTTATTTTATTAAATATCATCTCCACCAAACAGGACAAGCTTGCATCTGTTATAGTTTTGGAGAAAAATGTGTTCATTTCATGTATGCGCGAAATGCCTTAAAAATGGCTTTAAAATGGATTTGGAGCATGGAGACGATTATCTCGGGATTGCAAGATAACCAAACAAAACTTTTAGTGGATTTCTACTTATTTTATTAAATATCATCTCCACCAAACAGGACAAGCTTGCATCTGTTATAGTTTTGGAGAAAAATGTGTTCATTTCATGTATGCGCGAAATGCCTTAAAAATGGCTTTAAAATGGATTTGGAGCATGGAGACGATTATCTCGGGATTGCAATATAACCAAACAAAACTTTTAGTGGATTTCTACTTATTTTATTAAATATCATCTCCACCAAACAGGACAAGCTTGCATCTGTTATAGTTTTGGAGAAAAATGTGTTCATTTCATGTATGCGCGAAATGCCTTAAAAATGGCTTTAAAATGGATTTGGAGCATGGAGACGATTATCTCGGGATTGCAAGATAACCAAACAAAACTTTTAGTGGATTTCTACTTATTTTATTAAATATCATCTCCACCAAACAGGACAAGCTTGCATCTGTTATAGTTTTGGAGAAAAATGTGTTCATTTCATGTATGCGCGAAATGCCTTAAAATGGCTTTAAAATGGATTTGGAGCATGGAGACGATTATCTCGGGATTGCAAGATAACCAAACAAGACTTTTAGTGGATTTCTACTTATTTTATTAAATATCATCTCCACCAAACAGGACAAGCTTGCATCTGTTATAGTTTTGGAGAAAAATGTGTTCATTTCATGTATGCGCGAAATGCCTTAAAAATGGCTTTAAAATGGATTTGGAGCATGGAGACGATTATCTCGGGATTGCAAGATAACCAAACAAAACTTTTTGTGGATTTCTACTTATTTTATTAAATATCATCTCCACCAAACAGGACAAGCTTGCATCTGTTATAGTTTTGGAGAAAAATGTGTTCATTTCATGTATGCGCGAAATGCCTTAAAAATGGCTTTAAAATGGATTTGGAGCATGGAGACGATTATCTCGGGATTGCAAGATAACCAAACAAAACTTTTAGTGGATTTCTACTTATTTTATTAAATATCATCTCCACCAAACAGGACAAGCTTGCATCTGTTATAGTTTTGGAGAAAAATGTGTTAATTTCATGTATGCGCGAAATGCCTTAAAAATGGCTTTAAAATGGATTTGGAGCATGGAGACGATTATCTCGGGATTGCAAGATAACCAAACAAAACTTTTAGTGGATTTCTACTTATTTTATTAAATATCATCTCCACCAAACAGGACAAGCTTGCATCTGTTATAGTTTTGGAGAAAAATGTGTTCATTTCATGTATGCGCGAAATGCCTTAAAAATGGCTTTAAAATGGATTTGGAGCATGGAGACGATTATCTCGGGATTGCAAGATAACCAAACAAAACTTTTAGTGGATTTCTACTTATTTTATTAAATATCATCTCCACCAAACAGGACAAGCTTGCATCTGTTATAGTTTTGGAGAAAAATGTGTTCATTTCATGCATGCGCGAAATGCCTTAAAAATGGCTTTAAAATGGATTTGGAGCATGGAGACGATTATCTCGGGATTGCAAGATAACCAAACAAAACTTTTAGTGGATTTCTACTTATTTTATTAAATATCATCTCCACCAAACAGGACAAGCTTGCATCTGTTATAGTTTTGGAGAAAAATGTGTTCATTTCATGTATGCGCGAAATGCCTTAAAAATGGCTTTAAAATGGATTTGGAGCATGGAGACGATTATCTCGGGATTGCAAGATAACCAAACAAAACTTTTAGTGGATTTCTACTTATTTTATTAAATATCATCTCCACCAAACAGGACAAGCTTGCATCTGTTATAGTTTTGGAGAAAAATGTGTTCATTTCATGTATGCGCGAAATGCCTTAAAAATGGATTTGGAGCATGGAGACGATTATCTCGGGATTGCAAGATAACCAAACAAAACTTTTAGTGGATTTCTACTTATTTTATTAAATATCATCTCCACCAAACAGGACAAGCTTGCATCTGTTATAGTTTTGGAGAAAAATGTGTTCATTTCATGTATGCGCGAAATGCCTTAAAAATGGCTTTAAAATGGATTTGGAGCATGGAGACGATTATCTCGGGATTGCAATATAACCAAACAAAACTTTTAGTGGATTTCTACTTATTTTATTAAATATCATCTCCACCAAACAGGACAAGCTTGCATCTGTTATAGTTTTGGAGAAAAATGTGTTCATTTCATGTATGCGCGAAATGCCTTAAAAATGGCTTTAAAATGGATTTGGAGCATGGAGACGATTATCTCGGGATTGCAAGATAACCAAACAAAACTTTTAGTGGATTTCTACTTATTTTATTAAATATCATCTCCACCAAACAGGACAAGCTTGCATCTGTTATAGTTTTGGAGAAAAATGTGTTCATTTCATGTATGCGCGAAATGCCTTAAAATGGCTTTAAAATGGATTTGGAGCATGGAGACGATTATCTCGGGATTGCAAGATAACCAAACAAAACATTTAGTGGATTTCTACTTATTTTATTAAATATCATCACCAAACAGGACAAGCTTGCATCTGTTATAGTTTTGGAGAAAAATGTGTTAATTTCATGTATGCGCGAAATGCCTTAAAAATGGCTTTAAAATGGATTTGGAGCATGGAGACGATTATCTCGGGATTGCAAGATAACCAAACAAAACTTTTAGTGGATTTCTACTTATTTTATTAAATATCATCTCCACCAAACAGGACAAGCTTGCATCTGTTATAGTTTTGGAGAAAAATGTGTTCATTTCATGTATGCGCGAAATGCCTTAAAAATGGCTTTAAAATGGATTTGGAGCATGGAGACGATTATCTCGGGATTGCAAGATAACCAAACAAAACTTTTAGTGGATTTCTACTTATTTTATTAAATATCATCTCCACCAAACAGGACAAGCTTGCATCTGTTATAGTTTTGGAGAAAAATGTGTTCATTTCATGTATGCGCGAAATGCCTTAAAAATGGCTTTAAAATGGATTTGGAGCATGGAGACGATTATCTCGGGATTGCAATATAACCAAACAAAACTTTTAGTGGATTTCTACTTATTTTATTAAATATCATCTCCACCAAACAGGACAAGCTTGCATCTGTTATAGTTTTGGAGAAAAATGTGTTCATTTCATGTATGCGCGAAATGCCTTAAAAATGGCTTTAAAATGGATTTGGAGCATGGAGACGATTATCTCGGGATTGCAAGATAACCAAACAAAACTTTTAGTGGATTTCTACTTATTTTATTAAATATCATCTCCACCAAACAGGACAAGCTTGCATCTGTTATAGTTTTGAGAAAAATGTGTTCATTTCATGTATGCGCGAAATGCCTTAAAAATGGCTTTAAAATGGATTTGTAGCATGGAGACGATTATCTCGGGATTGCAAGATAACCAAACAAAACTTTTAGTGGATTTCTACTTATTTTATTAAATATCATCTCCACCTAACAGGACAAGCTTGCATGTGTTATAGTTTTGGAGAAAAATGTGTTCATTTCATGTATGCGCAAAATGCCTTTGAAATGGCTTTAAAATGGATTTGGAGCATGGAGACGATTATCTCGGGATTGCAAGATAACCAAACAAAACTTTTAGTGGATTTCTACTTATTTTATTAAATATCATCTCCACCAAACAGGACAAGCTTGCATCTGTTATAGTTTTGGAGAAAAATGTGTTCATTTCATGTATGCGCGAAATGCCTTAAAAATGACTTTAAAATGGATTTGGAGCATGGAGACGATTATCTCGGGATTGCAAGATAACCAAACAAAACTTTTAGTGGATTTCTACTTATTTTATTAAATATCATCTCCACCAAACAGGACAAGCTTGCATCTGTTATAGTTTTGGAGAAAAATGTGTTCATTTCATGTATGCGCGAAATGCCTTAAAAATGGCTTTAAAATGGATTTGGAGCATGGAGACGATTATCTCGGGATTGCAATATAACCAAACAAAACTTTTAGTGGATTTCTACTTATTTTATTAAATATCATCTCCACCAAACAGGACAAGCTTGCATCTGTTATAGTTTTGGAGAAAAATGTGTTCATTTCATGTATGCGCGAAATGCCTTAAAAATGGCTTTAAAATGGATTTGGAGCATGGAGACGATTATCTCGGGATTGCAAGATAACCAAACAAAACTTTTAGTGGATTTCTACTTATTTTATTAAATATCATCTCCACCAAACAGGACAAGCTTGCATCTGTTATAGTTTTGGAGAAAAATGTGTTCATTTCATGTATGCGCGAAATGCCTTAAAAATGGCTTTAAAATGGATTTGGAGCATGGAGACGATTATCTCGGGATTGCAAGATAACCAAACAAAACTTTTAGTGGATTTCTACTTATTTTATTAAATATCATCTCCACCAAACAGGACAAGCTTGCATCTGTTATAGTTTTGGAGAAAAATGTGTTCATTTCATGTATGCGCGAAATGCCTTAAAAATGGCTTTAAAATGGATTTGGAGCATGGAGACGATTATCTCGGGATTGCAAGATAACCAAACAAAACTTTTAGTGGATTTCTACTTATTTTATTAAATATCATCTCCACCAAACAGGACAAGCTTGCATCTGTTATAGTTTTGGAGAAAAATGTGTTCATTTCATGTATGCGCGAAATGCCTTAAAAATGGCTTTAAAATGGATTTGGAGCATGGAGACGATTATCTCGGGATTGCAAGATAACCAAACAAAACTTTTAGTGGATTTCTACTTATTTTATTAAATATCATCTCCACCAAACAGGACAAGCTTGCATCTGTTATAGTTTTGGAGAAAAATGTGTTCATTTCATGTATGCGCGAAATGCCTTAAAAATGGCTTTAAAATGGATTTGGAGCATGGAGACGATTATCTCGGGATTGCAAGATAACCAAACAAAACTTTTAGTGGATTTCTACTTATTTTATTAAATATCATCTCCACCAAACAGGACAAGCTTGCATCTGTTATAGTTTTGGAGAAAAATGTGTTCATTTCATGTATGCGCGAAATGCCTTAAAAATGGCTTTAAAATGGATTTGGAGCATGGAGACGATTATCTCGGGATTGCAAGATAACCAAACAAAACTTTTAGTGGATTTCTACTTATTTTATTAAATATCATCTCCACCAAACAGGACAAGCTTGCATCTGTTATAGTTTTGGAGAAAAATGTGTTCATTTCATGTATGCGCGAAATGCCTTAAAAATGGCTTTAAAATGGATTTGGAGCATGGAGACGATTATCTCGGGATTGCAAGATAACCAAACAAAACTTTTAGTGGATTTCTACTTATTTTATTAAATATCATCTCCACCAAACAGGACAAGCTTGCATCTGTTATAGTTTTGGAGAAAAATTTGTTCATTTCATGTATGCACGAAATGCCTTAAAAATGGCTTTAAAATGGATTTGGAGCATGGAGACGATTATCTCGGGATTGCAAGATAACCAAACAAAACTTTTAGTGGATTTCTACTTATTTTATTAAATATCATCTCCACCAAACAGGACAAGCTTGCATCTGTTATAGTTTTGGAGAAAAATGTGTTCATTTCATGTATGCGCGAAATGCCTTAAAAATGGCTTTAAAATGGATTTGGAGCATGGAGACGATTATCTCGGGATTGCAAGATAACCAAACAAAACTTTTAGTGGATTTCTACTTATTTTATTAAATATCATCTCCACCAAACAGGACAAGCTTGCATCTGTTATAGTTTTGGAGAAAAATGTGTTCATTTCATGTATGCGCGAAATGCCTTAAAAATGGCTTTAAAATGGATTTGGAGCATGGAGACGATTATCTCGGGATTGCAAGATAACCAAACAAAACTTTTAGTGGATTTCTACTTATTTTATTAAATATCATCTCCACCAAACAGGACAAGCTTGCATCTGTTATAGTTTTGGAGAAAAATGTGTTCATTTCATGTATGCGCGAAATGCCTTAAAAATGGCTTTAAAATGGATTTGGAGCATGGAGACGATTATCTCGGGATTGCAAGATAACCAAACAAAACTTTTAGTGGATTTCTACTTATTTTATTAAATATCATCTCCACCAAACAGGACAAGCTTGCATCTGTTATAGTTTTGGAGAAAAATTTGTTCATTTCATGTATGCACGAAATGCCTTAAAAATGGCTTTAAAATGGATTTGGAGCATGGAGACGATTATCTCGGGATTGCAAGATAACCAAACAAAACTTTTAGTGGATTTCTACTTATTTTATTAAATATCATCTCCTCCAAACAGGACAAGCTTGCATCTGTTATAGTTTTGGAGAAAAATGTGTTCATTTCATGTATGCGCGAAATGCCTTAAAAATGGCTTTAAAATGGATTTGGAGCATGGAGACGATTATCTCGGGATTGCAAGATAGCCAAACAAAACTTTTAGTGGATTTCTACTTATTTTATTAAATATCATCTCCACCAAACAGGACAAGCTTGCATCTGTTATAGTTTTGGAGAAAAATGTGTTCATTTCATGTATGCGCGAAATGCCTTAAAAATGGCTTTAAAATGGATTTGGAGCATGGAGACGATTATCTCGGGATTGCAAGATAACCAAACAAAACTTTTAGTGGATTTCTACTTATTTTATTAAATATCATCTCCACCAAACAGGACAAGCTTGCATCTGTTATAGTTTTGGAGAAAAATGTGTTCATTTCATGTATGCGCGAAATGCCTTAAAAATGGCTTTAAAATGGATTTGGAGCATGGAGACGATTATCTCGGGATTGCAATATAACCAAACAAAACTTTTAGTGGATTTCTACTTATTTTATTAAATATCATCTCCACCAAACAGGACAAGCTTGCATCTGTTATAGTTTTGGAGAAAAATGTGTTCATTTCATGTATGCGCGAAATGCCTTAAAAATGGCTTTAAAATGGATTTGGAGCATGGAGACGATTATCTCGGGATTGCAAGATAACCAAACAAAACTTTTAGTGGATTTCTACTTATTTTATTAAATATCATCTCCACCAAACAGGACAAGCTTGCATCGTGTTATAGTTTTGGAGAAAAATGTGTTCATTTCATGTATGCGCAAAATGCCTTTGAAAATGGCTTTAAAATGGATTTGGAGCATGGAGACGATTATCTCGGGATTGCAAGATAACCAAACAAAACTTTTAGTGGATTTCTACTTATTTTATTAAATATCATCTCCACCAAACAGGACAAGCTTGCATCTGTTATAGTTTTGGAGAAAAATGTGTTCATTTCATGTATGCGCGAAATGCCTTAAAAATGACTTTAAAATGGATTTGGAGCATGGAGACGATTATCTCGGGATTGCAAGATAACCAAACAAAACTTTTAGTGGATTTCTACTTATTTTATTAAATATCATCTCCACCAAACAGGACAAGCTTGCATCTGTTATAGTTTTGGAGAAAAATGTGTTCATTTCATGTATGCGCGAAATGCCTTAAAATGGCTTTAAAATGGATTTGGAGCATGGAGACGATTATCTCGGGATTGCAAGATAACCAAACAAAACTTTTAGTGGATTTCTACTTATTTTATTAAATATCATCTCCACCAAACAGGACAAGCTTGCATCTGTTATAGTTTTGGAGAAAAATGTGTTCATTTCATGTATGCGCGAAATGCCTTAAAAATGGCTTTAAAATGGATTTGGAGCATGGAGACGATTATCTCGGGATTGCAAGATAACCAAACAAAACTTTTAGTGGATTTCTACTTATTTTATTAAATATCATCTCCACCAAACAGGACAAGCTTGCATCTGTTATAGTTTTGGAGAAAAATGTGTTCATTTCATGTATGCGCGAAATGCCTTAAAAATGGCTTTAAAATGGATTTGGAGCATGGAGACGATTATCTCGGGATTGCAAGATAACCAAACAAAACTTTTAGTGGATTTCTACTTATTTTATTAAATATCATCTCCACCAAACAGGACAAGCTTGCATCTGTTATAGTTTTGGAGAAAAAATGTGTTCATTTCATGTATGCGCGAAATGCCTTAAAAATGGCTTTAAAATGGATTTGGAGCATGGAGACGATTATCTCGGGATTGCAAGATAACCAAACAAAACTTTTAGTGGATTTCTACTTATTTTATTAAATATCATCTCCACCAAACAGGACAAGCTTGCATCTGTTATAGTTTTGGAGAAAAATGTGTTCATTTCATGTATGCGCGAAATGCCTTAAAAATGGCTTTAAAATGGATTTGGAGCATGGAGACGATTATCTCGGGATTGCAAGATAACCAAAACAAAACTTTTAGTGGATTTCTACTTATTTTATTAAATATCATCTCCACCAAACAGGACAAGCTTGCATCTGTTATAGTTTTGGAGAAAAATGTGTTCATTTCATGTATGCGCGAAATGCCTTAAAAATGGCTTTAAAATGGATTTGGAGCATGGAGACGATTATCTCGGGATTGCAAGATAACCAAACAAAACTTTTAGTGGATTTCTACTTATTTTATTAAATATCATCTCCACCAAACAGGACAAGCTTGCATCTGTTATAGTTTTGGAGAAAAATGTGTTCATTTCATGTATGCGCGAAATGCCTTAAAAATGGCTTTAAAATGGATTTGGAGCATGGAGACGATTATCTCGGGATTGCAAGATAACCAAACAAAACTTTTAGTGGATTTCTACTTATTTTATTAAATATCATCTCCACCAAACAGGACAAGCTTGCATCTGTTATAGTTTTGGAGAAAAATGTGTTCATTTCATGTATGCGCGAAATGCCTTAAAAATGGCTTTAAAATGGATTTGGAGCATGGAGACGATTATCTCGGGATTGCAAGATAACCAAACAAAACTTTTAGTGGATTTCTACTTATTTTATTAAATATCATCTCCACCAAACAGGACAAGCTTGCATCTGTTATAGTTTTGGAGAAAAATGTGTTCATTTCATGTATGCGCGAAATGCCCTTAGAAATGGCTTTAAAATGGATTTGGAGCATGGAGACGATTATCTCGGGATTGCAAGATAACCAAACAAAACTTTTAGTGGATTTCTACTTATTTTATTAAATATCATCTCCACCAAACAGGACAAGCTTGCATCTGTTATAGTTTTGGAGAAAAATGTGTTCATTTCATGTATGCGCGAAATGCCTTAAAAATGGCTTTAAAATGGATTTGGAGCATGGAGACGATTATCTCGGGATTGCAAGATAACCAAACAAAACTTTTAGTGGATTTCTACTTATTTTATTAAATATCATCTCCACCAAACAGGACAAGCTTGCATCTGTTATAGTTTTGGAGAAAAATGTGTTCATTTCATGTATGCGCGAAATGCCTTAAAAATGGCTTTAAAATGGATTTGGAGCATGGAGACGATTATCTCGGGATTGCAAGATAACCAAACAAAACTTTTAGTGGATTTCTACTTATTTTATTAAATATCATCTCCACCAAACAGGACAAGCTTGCATCTGTTATAGTTTTGGAGAAAAATGTGTTCATTTCATGTATGCGCGAAATGCCTTAAAAATGGCTTTAAAATGGATTTGGAGCATGGAGACGATTATCTCGGGATTGCAATATAACCAAACAAAACTTTTAGTGGATTTCTACTTATTTTATTAAATATCATCTCCACCAAACAGGACAAGCTTGCATCTGTTATAGTTTTGGAGAAAAATGTGTTCATTTCATGTATGCGCGAAATGCCTTAAAAATGGCTTTAAAATGGATTTGGAGCATGGAGACGATTATCTCGGGATTGCAAGATAACCAAACAAAACTTTTAGTGGATTTCTACTTATTTTATTAAATATCATCTCCACCAAACAGGACAAGCTTGCATCTGTTTATAGTTTTGGAGAAAAATGTGTTCATTTCATGTATGCGCGAAATGCCTTAAAAATGGCTTTAAAATGGATTTGGAGCATGGAGACGATTATCTCGGGATTGCAAGATAACCAAACAAAACTTTTAGTGGATTTCTACTTATTTTATTAAATATCATCTCCACCAAACAGGACAAGCTTGCATCTGTTATAGTTTTGGAGAAAAATGTGTTCATTTCATGTATGCGCGAAATGCCTTAAAAATGGCTTTAAAATGGATTTGGAGCATGGAGACGATTATCTCGGGATTGCAAGATAACCAAACAAAACTTTTAGTGGATTTCTACTTATTTTATTAAATATCATCTCCACCAAACAGGACAAGCTTGCATCTGTTATAGTTTTGGAGAAAAATGTGTTCATTTCATGTATGCGCGAAATGCCTTAAAAATGGCTTTAAAATGGATTTGGAGCATGGAGACGATTATCTCGGGATTGCAAGATAACCAAACAAAACTTTTAGTGGATTTCTACTTATTTTATTAAATATCATCTCCACCAAACAGGACAAGCTTGCATCTGTTATAGTTTTGGAGAAAAATGTGTTCATTTCATGTATGCGCGAAATGCCTTAAAAATGGCTTTAAAATGGATTTGGAGCATGGAGACGATTATCTCGGGATTGCAAGATAACCAAACAAAACTTTTAGTGGATTTTCTACTTATTTTATTAAATATCATCTCCACCAAACAGGACAAGCTTGCATCTGTTATAGTTTTGGAGAAAAATGTGTTCATTTCATGTATGCGCGAAATGCCTTAAAAATGGCTTTAAAATGGATTTGGAGCATGGAGACGATTATCTCGGGATTGCAAGATAACCAAACAAAACTTTTAGTGGATTTCTACTTATTTTATTAAATATCATCTCCACCAAACAGGACAAGCTTGCATCTGTTATAGTTTTGGAGAAAAATGTGTTCATTTCATGTATGCGCGAAATGCCTTAAAAATGGCTTTAAAATGGATTTGGAGCATGGAGACGATTATCTCGGGATTGCAAGATAACCAAACAAAACTTTTAGTGGATTTCTACTTATTTTATTAAATATCATCTCCACCAAACAGGACAAGCTTGCATCTGTTATAGTTTTGGAGAAAAATGTGTTCATTTCATGTATGCGCGAAATGCCTTAAAAATGGCTTTAAAATGGATTTGGAGCATGGAGACGATTATCTCGGGATTGCAAGATAACCAAACAAAACTTTTAGTGGATTTCTACTTATTTTATTAAATATCATCTCCACCAAACAGGACAAGCTTGCATCTGTTATAGTTTTGGAGAAAAATGTGTTCATTTCATGTATGCGCGAAATGCCTTAAAAATGGCTTTAAAATGGATTTGGAGCATGGAGACGATTATCTCGGGATTGCAAGATAACCAAACAAAACTTTTAGTGGATTTCTACTTATTTTATTAAATATCATCTCCACCAAACAGGACAAGCTTGCATCTGTTATAGTTTTGGAGAAAAATGTGTTCATTTCATGTATGCGCGAAATGCCTTAAAAATGGCTTTAAAATGGATTTGGAGCATGGAGACGATTATCTCGGGATTGCAAGATAACCAAACAAAACTTTTAGTGGATTTCTACTTATTTTATTAAATATCATCTCCACCAAACAGGACAAGCTTGCATCTGTTATAGTTTTGGAGAAAAATGTGTTCATTTCATGTATGCGCGAAATGCCTTAAAAATGGCTTTAAAATGGATTTGGAGCATGGAGACGATTATCTCGGGATTGCAAGATAACCAAACAAAACTTTTAGTGGATTTCTACTTATTTTATTAAATATCATCTCCACCAAACAGGACAAGCTTGCATCTGTTATAGTTTTGGAGAAAAATGTGTTCATTTCATGTATGCGCGAAATGCCTTAAAAATGGCTTTAAAATGGATTTGGAGCATGGAGACGATTATCTCGGGATTGCAAGATAACCAAACAAAACTTTTAGTGGATTTCTACTTATTTTATTAAATATCATCTCCACCAAACAGGACAAGCTTGCATCTGTTATAGTTTTGGAGAAAAATGTGTTCATTTCATGTATGCGCGAAATGCCTTAAAAATGGCTTTAAAATGGATTTGGAGCATGGAGACGATTATCTCGGGATTGCAAGATAACCAAACAAAACTTTTAGTGGATTTCTACTTATTTTATTAAATATCATCTCCACCAAACAGGACAAGCTTGCATCTGTTATAGTTTTGGAGAAAAATGTGTTCATTTCATGTATGCGCGAAATGCCTTAAAAATGGCTTTAAAATGGATTTGGAGCATGGAGACGATTATCTCGGGATTGCAAGATAACCAAACAAAACTTTTAGTGGATTTCTACTTATTTTATTAAATATCATCTCCACCAAACAGGACAAGCTTGCATCTGTTATAGTTTTGGAGAAAAATGTGTTCATTTCATGTATGCGCGAAATGCCTTAAAAATGGCTTTAAAATGGATTTGGAGCATGGAGACGATTATCTCGGGATTGCAAGATAACCAAACAAAACTTTTAGTGGATTTCTACTTATTTTATTAAATATCATCTCCACCAAACAGGACAAGCTTGCATCTGTTATAGTTTTGGAGAAAAATGTGTTCATTTCATGTATGCGCGAAATGCCTTAAAAATGGCTTTAAAATGGATTTGGAGCATGGAGACGATTATCTCGGGATTGCAAGATAACCAAACAAAACTTTTAGTGGATTTCTACTTATTTTATTAAATATCATCTCCACCAAACAGGACAAGCTTGCATCTGTTATAGTTTTGGAGAAAAATGTGTTCATTTCATGTATGCGCGAAATGCCTTAAAAATGGCTTTAAAATGGATTTGGAGCATGGAGACGATTATCTCGGGATTGCAAGATAACCAAACAAAACTTTTAGTGGATTTCTACTTATTTTATTAAATATCATCTCCACCAAACAGGACAAGCTTGCATCTGTTATAGTTTTGGAGAAAAATGTGTTCATTTCATGTATGCGCGAAATGCCTTAAAAATGGCTTTAAAATGGATTTGGAGCATGGAGACGATTATCTCGGGATTGCAAGATAACCAAACAAAACTTTTAGTGGATTTCTACTTATTTTATTAAATATCATCTCCACCAAACAGGACAAGCTTGCATCTGTTATAGTTTTGGAGAAAAATGTGTTCATTTCATGTATGCGCGAAATGCCTTAAAAATGGCTTTAAAATGGATTTGGAGCATGGAGACGATTATCTCGGGATTGCAAGATAACCAAACAAAACTTTTAGTGGATTTCTACTTATTTTATTAAATATCATCTCCACCAAACAGGACAAGCTTGCATCTGTTATAGTTTTGGAGAAAAATGTGTTCATTTCATGTATGCGCGAAATGCCTTAAAAATGGCTTTAAAATGGATTTGGAGCATGGAGACGATTATCTCGGGATTGCAAGATAACCAAACAAAACTTTTAGTGGATTTCTACTTATTTTATTAAATATCATCTCCACCAAACAGGACAAGCTTGCATCTGTTATAGTTTTGGAGAAAAATGTGTTCATTTCATGTATGCGCGAAATGCCTTAAAAATGGCTTTAAAATGGATTTGGAGCATGGAGACGATTATCTCGGGATTGCAAGATAACCAAACAAAACTTTTAGTGGATTTCTACTTATTTTATTAAATATCATCTCCACCAAACAGGACAAGCTTGCATCTGTTATAGTTTTGGAGAAAAATGTGTTCATTTCATGTATGCGCGAAATGCCTTAAAAATGGCTTTAAAATGGATTTGGAGCATGGAGACGATTATCTCGGGATTGCAAGATAACCAAACAAAACTTTTAGTGGATTTCTACTTATTTTATTAAATATCATCTCCACCAAACAGGACAAGCTTGCATCTGTTATAGTTTTGGAGAAAAATGTGTTCATTTCATGTATGCGCGAAATGCCTTAAAAATGGCTTTAAAATGGATTTGGAGCATGGAGACGATTATCTCGGGATTGCAAGATAACCAAACAAAACTTTTAGTGGATTTCTACTTATTTTATTAAATATCATCTCCACCAAACAGGGACAAGCTTGCATCTGTTATAGTTTTGGAGAAAAATGTGTTCATTTCATGTATGCGCGAAATGCCTTAAAAATGGCTTTAAAATGGATTTGGAGCATGGAGACGATTATCTCGGGATTGCAAGATAACCAAACAAAACTTTTAGTGGATTTCTA
Source organism: Anomaloglossus baeobatrachus (assembly GCF_048569485.1). Lineage (NCBI taxonomy): Eukaryota > Metazoa > Chordata > Amphibia > Anura > Aromobatidae > Anomaloglossus > Anomaloglossus baeobatrachus. The sequence continues at coordinate 1,644 of NW_027445100.1, read as the reverse complement.
CTTATTTTATTAAATATCATCTCCACCAAACAGGACAAGCTTGCATCTGTTATAGTTTTGGAGAAAAATGTGTTCATTTCATGTATGCGCGAAATGCCTTAAAAATGGCTTTAAAATGGATTTGGAGCATGGAGACGATTATCTCGGGATTGCAAGATAACCAAACAAAACTTTTAGTGGATTTCTACTTATTTTATTAAATATCATCTCCACCAAACAGGACAAGCTTGCATCTGTTATAGTTTTGGAGAAAAATGTGTTCATTTCATGTATGCGCGAAATGCCTTAAAAATGGCTTTAAAATGGATTTGGAGCATGGAGACGATTATCTCGGGATTGCAAGATAACCAAACAAAACTTTTAGTGGATTTCTACTTATTTTATTAAATATCATCTCCACCAAACAGGACAAGCTTGCATCTGTTATAGTTTTGGAGAAAAATGTGTTCATTTCATGTATGCGCGAAATGCCTTAAAAATGGCTTTAAAATGGATTTGGAGCATGGAGACGATTATCTCGGGATTGCAAGATAACCAAACAAAACTTTTAGTGGATTTCTACTTATTTTATTAAATATCATCTCCACCAAACAGGACAAGCTTGCATCTGTTATAGTTTTGGAGAAAAATGTGTTCATTTCATGTATGCGCGAAATGCCTTAAAAATGGCTTTAAAATGGATTTGGAGCATGGAGACGATTATCTCGGGATTGCAAGATAACCAAACAAAACTTTTAGTGGATTTCTACTTATTTTATTAAATATCATCTCCACCAAACAGGACAAGCTTGCATCTGTTATAGTTTTGGAGAAAAATGTGTTCATTTCATGTATGCGCGAAATGCCTTAAAAATGGCTTTAAAATGGATTTGGAGCATGGAGACGATTATCTCGGGATTGCAAGATAACCAAACAAAACTTTTAGTGGATTTCTACTTATTTTATTAAATATCATCTCCACCAAACAGGACAAGCTTGCATCTGTTATAGTTTTGGAGAAAAATGTGTTCATTTCATGTATGCGCGAAATGCCTTAAAAATGGCTTTAAAATGGATTTGGAGCATGGAGACGATTATCTCGGGATTGCAAGATAACCAAACAAAACTTTTAGTGGATTTCTACTTATTTTATTAAATATCATCTCCACCAAACAGGACAAGCTTGCATCTGTTATAGTTTTGGAGAAAAATGTGTTCATTTCATGTATGCGCGAAATGCCTTAAAAATGGCTTTAAAATGGATTTGGAGCATGGAGACGATTATCTCGGGATTGCAAGATAACCAAACAAAACTTTTAGTGGATTTCTACTTATTTTATTAAATATCATCTCCACCAAACAGGACAAGCTTGCATCTGTTTATAGTTTTTGGAGAAAAAATGTGTTCATTTCATGTATGCGCGAAATGCCTTAAAAATGGCTTTAAAATGGATTTGGAGCATGGAGACGATTATCTCGGGATTGCAAGATAACCAAACAAAACTTTTAGTGGATTTCTACTTATTTTATTAAATATCATCTCCACCAAACAGGACAAGCTTGCATCTGTTTATAGTTTTGGAGAAAAATGTGTTCATTTCATGTATGCGCGAAATGCCTTAAAAATGGCTTTAAAATGGATTTGGAGCATGGAGACGATTATCT